>NC_063370.1:15057561-15058172 GCF_021869965.1 Rhincodon typus
GGCCTGCTGTGTTCATCCAGCTCTACACCTTGTTATTTCTTACACTTAAAGGGCATTGATTATCTTTGAATTAGTTGCTTCTTGTTACAAAATTTCTGATTAAAACTGTTCAATAGCTCACATTTGAATTGTTTTTTAATTATTCATTCACGGGATGTGGATGTCGCTGGCTAGGCCAATCTTTATTGCCTAGAGAGCAATTGAAGAGTTAACCACATTGCTGTGGGTCTGGAGTCATGTGTAAGCTGGAACAGGTAAGGATGGCGATGTCTTTCCCTGAAGGACATTAGTGAACCAGAGATAGTAGGAACTGCAGATGCTGGAGAATCCAAGACAACAAGGTGCGGAGCTGGATGAACACAGCAGGCCAAGCAGCATCATAGGAGCAAAAAGGCTGATGTTTCAGGCCTAGACCCTTCATCAGAAATGGGGGAGGGGAAGGGGGTTCTGAAATAAATAGGGAGAGAGGGGGAGGTGGATAAAAGATGGATAGAGGAGAAGATAGGTGGAGAGGAAACAGACAGGTCGAAGAGGCGGGGATGGAACCAGTAAAGGTGAGTGTAAGTGGGGAGTTAGGGAGGGGACAGGTCAAGGGGGTGGGATGAGGTTAG
>NC_063370.1:15058272-15078960 GCF_021869965.1 Rhincodon typus
GGGAGGTGCAGTTGTTTATTGCGAACCCCCCCCCCGAGCCTCCTCCGAGCCTCCGAGCCTCCGAAGAGCCGGCTTCCTCGAGGAGACAGAAGTGGCGCGCACGCACGGCGGAACGCCCTGACGCCCGTTGCTGGGACGGGGCGCACTCTGCGTGACGTCATGACGCCTGATGCACGCAAGCACGGTGCGGGAACGCAATGCCAGGTGTTGAGGACGCGCACGTATGGCCTGGGAACGTACTGACGCACGGGAGTTCTCCCCTCTCATCGCTGTCTCCGTGTTGGTGGGAAGTCTTCGATTTATCTCTCCCTCAGTGTAATTGAAGGGAAGGGTAGGGGAGACATCGCTGCCGCTGCTTGTCGGTAAGTGAGCGTTAAAGCGGTATCAGGGGAGGCAGCAGAGGATAAGAAACTCTCACCCCAGTACCTCCAGATCCGCCTGAAGCGCTCAGGCTTGGAGCCAGCAGCTAGGCCCTGACGGATTCCCCCGGGTTCCCCCATCCCTCTCCCCAGGCGGCTGCAGTCACGGGAGCCGGGCAGCTGACCTTGTGGCTGGGGTCAGTCTCCGGGCGACAAGCGGCATCTTCCTCCTACAGGCTGCCACTTGGTTCAGCTTCACGTTGAGGGAGAGGCTAGGGTTTGTGGATGGGGTGTTAAAAATCTAACACAATAACCCATCGCAGCAAACAATAAGCCGAATGAGCCAACATCAGGGCCGCCAGCGGTTGTTGTAAACTCAAAACAAGCAAAAAATAACGCGCTGGAGAAACTCAGCAGGTCTGGCACCATCCTTGGAGAGAGGGAAGCGTAGTTAACGTTTCGAGGTCATTGGGAGTCCTCTTCAGAAATTGTGTGCCCCCTGTTTTTGCGAATCATTTTTCACTGATTCCCCTATGAAATACTGAAGACAAGAAGGTTTAGTCTGCCAACAAACTGATTTTGTTTTGGTTTATCTTGAACATTTGGAGATTGGATTTGATTATGGTTGCTGATTGTAGTATTTCTGTATTTAATTTCTCAATTTAAAATTCTGACTTGTTTGTATTGCTACCTGCTTGTAAATAAGCGTATTAACTAAGTACAGATAGTTTCCAAATCCATAACCATTTTGATCTAGAAGAGCAAGGGCAGCAGATTTTTATTGCAAAAATAAACTTCATTCATAAAAAGTTTATAATTATATACAAAGGGTTCTCAATCCATTCTCTACAGACAAATAGCATATTAGAATTTGACATCCCAAACAGCTACCGTTAAGTTATAAAAACAAGGGAAGCAGATACAGTAAATCCTCTGTATCTGTGAAAACATGAGTCACAAATTCGCCTATCTGCACCAAAATATAAGTAACAACAAAAATCGTGTATCTTTAACCATTTAAACTATTTTAAATGAGCTCCACTCTCACGAATTTCATCATTTATGGGAGTTCTGAGGAACAGAACCCTAACAGATACAGACTGTACATATGCACACCATCATCTGCTAGTTCTCCTCCAAGTCACACACAAGTTATCGCTGTTCCTTCAGTGTTACTAGGTCAAGATCTTAGAAGTCCCTCTGTAACAGCATTGTGGGTGTCCCTACTGCACATGGACTGCAATGGTTTCAGAAGCTAGCTAGGGATGGGCAATAAATGCTGTCCCCAGCTACCTCCCATAAATGAATAAAACACATGACTTTTTTTTTCACATTTTGTTAGCTTCTTGGGATGGGGGTTGAGAAGATGGTGACTTTGGAGCCTATGGTTTCCAAGCTTTTCATGTCTTTTGTGGAGTTTCAGCCTTCAAGTATATTTAACGTACAGATTAATAGATTTATGATGATCAATGGCATCAAGAGTTCTGCAGATAGTATGGGGAAAAAAAGCATTGAAGTGTTCAATCAGCTACAGTTGTGTTAAATGGTGGAACAGGTTCAGTGGACTGAATAACCTACTCATATTACTAAATTCTTATTTCTGGGTTACCTGTAACCTTTAGTAGAGATTATTCACTGTGTTTTGTCGGTAATTCAAGTATCATTTAATTATGCAGTGATTAGGTTGGTAAAAGGCAAAGTAGATGGATTGTGGTGTTTTATTATCTAGTGGTTTTTATGTAATTTGTGTTATTGTGGTTTATGTGGGGTATGAGAGCAAAATATTGTGTATGTTGCTGCCCTGGGGATACTAAGATTCCTTCTCAAAAGAACTGTATTTGCTGTTGGTAATGGCTCAGTTAGTCTGGACTGAGTTGCATGGCTACATTCGGAGGTTTGGGATACGAGGTAGAATGAAATGAACTGAGAGGTAAAAGGATACAAAATTATATTCCTCAATGTTCCAGGTAGAATCATAAATGATGTCTGCATGCATGACCCCTAGCTATTGGTCAACTGTTGTTTTAATTCTTACTCTAACACTGACCTTTGTCTTTGGCCTGCTGCAGTGTTTCACTGAAGCTCCGCATAAACTCAAGTAATGGCACGTCACTTTTCCGCTAGGTACTTTATGGTCTTTTGGACTCAACATTACGTTCAGCGATTCTGACTGTAATCTGTGTACCCATTTTGTTTCACTTTCTTTGCATTTTTCAGTTGGCCTCTCATTTTTGCATTCTGACTGTGCAATACATGTTCCGGACACAACTTTTACTTCTTTTCTACCCTAATGTCACTTCAAATGGCCTTTCTCTTCCATTATTGAATCACTTCCATTGTTGAATCTCTCCTGTTTCCCACAGACTTCACAGAATTACAGACATGTTATGGCTTGGACGGAAACTATTCGGCCCATCAGGTCTGCATGGCTCTTCAAATTAGCATCATTACCTACTGCCAGTCTCCTGTGTTTTCCCCATGCCCTTGCATCGAAACATAGAAAACAGGAGGAGTAAGCCATTTGTCCCGTCAAACCTGCTTCGCCATTTAATATGATTGTTACTGATCGTTCAACTCGTACCCTGTTCCTGTTGTCTCTATATACCCTTTAATTCCTGTATCTATATTTAACTTCTCTTTGAAAACATTCAATGTTCCGACCTCAACTGCTTTCTGTGGCAAAGAATTCTACAGACTCACCACTCTCTGGATGAAGATATTTCTCTTTATCTCAGTCCTAATGGCTTACTCTATCCTTAGACTGTGACGGCTGGATCCCCAGTCTTCAGGAACATTCTTCCTGTGTTTTCCTTATCCACACCTGTTGGAATCTTCTAGATTTCTGTGAGAGTGAAAAATGAGGTAGGCAAAAAATTCCAGAGAATGTAGTCCCAAGTGCTCTAGTCTCTCTTTATATGTCCATCTTGCCACCCCAAGATTCAGTCTGGTAAACTTTTGTGGCACTCCCTTGATTGGTAGACCATCCTTCCTCAGATAAGGAAACCAAAACTGTACACAGATGTGGTCTCACCAAGGCCCTGTACAATTACAGCAAGACATCCTTGCTCCTGTACTCAAATCCTCTTGCTTTGAAGGCCAACATACCATTTGCTGCCATCCCTGCTTGCCACACCTGTGTGCTTATTTCCAGCAACTGATGTACAAGGCCACCCAGGTCTTGTTTTCTAATAGATCACCATTCAAATACTGTTTTTGCTACATTTATCCACATTATTCTTTATCTGCCATGCATTTGCCCTCTCACTGAACTTGTCTAAATCACACAGAAGCATTTCTGCATCCTCCTCTCAGTTCACCCTCCCACCCAACTTTCATGTCATCTAAATCCTTGACATATTACACTTAGGTCCCTCATCAGAATCATTAATATTTATTATGAATAGCTAGGATCCAAGAACTGATCCCTGCGGTACTCCAATAGTCATTGGCTGCCACTTGGAGAAAGATCCATTTATTTCTACTTTTTATTTTCTGTCTGCTAACCAGTTCTCTATCCATGTCAGTACACTACCCTAAGCCCACGTGCTTTCATTTACATGCTAATCTCTAATGTGGGACCTTGTTAAAATCCTTCCGAAAATCCAAGTAAGTGCCATCTATTGATTCCACCTTATCAATTTGACTAATTACATCCTCGAAAAATTTCACTCAATTTGTTAAACATATTTTCCTTTATGTCAATCCATGCTTACTGTGTCTGATCCTTTCACTGTTTTCCAAGCTCTGCTATTAAATCTTTTGTAATGCATTTTGTAAAGCATTTTTTTTGATGTCAGGCTAACTGGTCTATTGCATTTGTTATCATACAATTCATAGCAATTGTTCTAGTGTAGCGAATCTTGAAAGATGACCATCAATGCATCCACTATTTCTAGGGCTACCTCCTTAAGTTCTCTGGAAAGCAGATCATTGGGCCTGAGGGATTTATCAGCCTTTAATTCCATCAATTTCCCTATAAATACTGATTTCTTTCAGTTCTTCCCTCTCATAGACCTTGCATTCTCCAACACTTTGATGTTATTTGTGTTCTCCTTTGAGAAGTCATTATCAAAATATGCATTTAATTTGTCTACTTTTGTTTGTTGCCCATTATAACTTCCCCTGTTTCTGACCAAGGGACTACATTTGTTTTCGCTTATGTTTTTTTTCACATACCTTTTACAAAGAGTTTGTATGTGCCCTGCAAACTTACTGTCATACTCTCAAGAAAACCTGGATGAATACATGCATAGGAAGAGACTAGAGGAATACGGATCCTGTAAGTGAAGACAGTCTTAATGTGGAAGGGCAAAATGTGTTGACGCAGGCTGGAGGGCCAAAGGCCCTGTTCCTGTGCTGTGTTGTTCTTTGTTCTATTTTGCCCCTCTTAATCAATCCATTTACCCTCCTTTGTCAAAAGCTAAACTGCTCCCAATCTTCAGGTGTGCTGCTTTTTTTTTTTGGCCAATTTGTAAGTGCCTTCTTTGGATCTGATACTGTCCTTGATTTACCTTGTGAGCCTCTTTACCCTATTTGATTATTGTGCTGGACGGGCATGAACAATTCTCGCAGTTCCTCCATGCACTCTTTAAATGTTTGCCATTGCCTATCCATCGTCATTCCTTTAAGTAATGTTTCCCAATTTATCATGACCAGTTCGTACCTCATACCATCATGGTTTCCTTTATTTAGATTAGGACCCTAGTTTCAGAGTCAATTATGTCAATCTCCAACTTATTTAAGAACTCTCTCATATTATTTTCACTCTTCCCCAACAGGCCTCACACAGCTAGATTGCCAACTATTTCTTTCTAATTCGACAGTACTCGGTCTTATTTTATAGTTGGTTCCACAATGTATTGATGCAGAAAACCATCCCACGCACATTCCAAGAATTCCCCTCCTATGGTATTCTAAATGAGCAAAGTCTTCGGAAATCTGAAGCTTAAAGGGACTTGGGAGTCCTAGTTCAGGATTATCTTTGGGTTAACATGCAGTTTGTTTTGCCCAATCTGTGCAGGTTAAAGTTGCCCATAATTACAGCTGTACCTTTACTACTTTTCCCTCTAATTTCCTGTTTAATTCATTCCCCAGCATTGCTTCAGTTTTGGGGTCTGTATACAACCACGATTCTTGTTTGCTGCCACTCGGTGTTTTTAAGCTCATCTCATATAGATTCCATTTCACCAGATCTAATATTGCATTATATCCTCACTATTGTGCTAATTTTCCTTTTTAGCCAGGAATTCTACACCCATCTCATTTTCTTAAAAACTGAATACGTCTGGATATTCAGTTCCCATACTTTGTCACACTGCAGCCATATCTCCACAATCTCAACAATATCATACATATTTACATCTGTTTGCGCAACCAATTCATCCATTTTATTGCAAAATCTCCACTTATTGAGACACAAGGTAATAGGGCTTGTCTTTTTAACTTTCTTAGTCCCCACTCATATTATTTTGATCTTTGGTCATGTTTGATTTTTTCCCTTTGAATTCTTTGCTGTCACTTTTCTTACTTCCCATTCTGTCTTTTGTTTTTGCTTTTGTTTTCCTCTCTCTGTCTTCCTGTATAAATTCCCATCCTCCTGCTATTTTAATTTGAATACTCTCCAACCTCATGAACAGAAATACTATCCCTCGGACCTCCGTTCCAGTCCTGCTCAAGTTCAACTCATCCCTCCTTCCCCCAGAGCAGTCCCAGTGTCCCAGGAATCTGATATCCCTTGCACCGTCTCTTCAGCCACATGTTTATCTGATATATCCTGCTCATTCTACTCTGACTAGTGATATCACTATCTTCAAGGTCCTACGTTTTTAACTTGCTTCCTCCCTATATTCTGCTATTAGGACCTGTGCCTGTTTTTTAAACCTGTGTCGTTGGTACTGATATGTACCAGGTCCACTGGCTATTCACCCTCCCATTCCAGAATGTCCTGTATGATAGCCCCTGGGAGGCATGGTGGCTCAGTGGTTAGCACTGCTGCTTCACAGCGCCAGGGACCCGGGTTCGATTCCACCCTTGGGCGACTGTCTGTGTGGAGTTTGCACGTTCTCCCTGTGTCTGCGTGGGTTTCCTCCGGGTGCTCCGGTTTCCTCCCACAATCCAAAGATGTGCAGGGTAGGTGGATTGGCCATGCTAAATTGACCATAGTGCCTGGGGATTGGTCTGGGGGTGGGATACTCTGAGGGTTGGTGTGGACTTGTTGGGCCGAAGGGCCTGTTTCCATACTATTGGGATTCTATGAATTCTATGGATCTATGAATATCCTGGAGTCTCATTTGTAACAGCTGAGACGTTCATCTATTGCTTTTAGGATTGAATCCCTTGTAGACAAAGGAGATGATCTGTTTGAGTTTCCAGAAGGCCTTTGACAAGGTGCCCTCCAGGAGGCTGCTATATAAGATATGAGGCCATGTTGGCAAAGTGCTGGCATGGATAGAGAATTGGCTGACTGGCAGAGGCAGAACGTGGGGAATTTTTAAGGATAGCAGCCAGTGACAAGAGGAGTTCCGCAGGAGTCAGTGTTGGGACCACAACTGTCTGCATAATACATTAACATTCTGAACAAAGGAACTGAGGGTATTGTTGCTAAGTAAGCAAATGATGCAAAGATTGATGGAGGGACAGATAGTATTGAGGAGACAGGGAGGCTGCAGAAGGATTGGGATAGGCTAGGAGAGTGGGCAAAGAAGTAGCAGATGGAATGCAAAGTGGGGACAGTGTAAAGTTATGCAAGGTGAGCACCAGACCTGAAACGTTAACTCTGATTTCTCTTCTCAGATGCTGTCAGACCTGCTGAGCTTTACCAGCAATTTCTCTTCGTGTGTGTGAGGCTATGCACTTTTGAAGGAAGAATAGAGGCAATTAACTATTTTCTATGTGGGCAAAGGCTTTGGAAATCTGAAGCTCAAAGAAACTTTAGAGAATCCTGAACTAGGACTCTAAAGGTTAACATGCAAAATCATTTGGTAGTTGGGAAGGCAAATACAGTGTTAGCTTTCATTTCAGGAGGGCTGGAATACAAGAGCAGGGATGTACTGCTGAGGCTGTATAAGGCTGTAGTCGGACTGCATTATTGAGAGTAATTTTGGACCCATAGCCAAGGGAGGCTGTGCTGGCATTGGAGGGGTTCTAGAGGAGGCTTACAAGACTGATAAAAACCGAAAGAACTGCAGATGCTGTAAATCAGGAACAAAAACAGAAGTTGCTGGAAAAGCTCTGCAGGTCTGGCAGCATCTGTGAAGAAAAAAATCAGAGTTAATGTTTCAGGTCCGGTGACCCGGTTCTGAGGAAGGGTCACCGGGCCCGAAATGTTAACTCTGATTTTTGTTCTCACAGATGCTGCCAGACCTGCTGGGCTATTCCAGCTACTTCTGTTTTTGTTACAAGAATGATCCTAGGCATGAAGGGCTTATCCTGTGAGTTGTGGTTGAGGACACTGGGTCTGTAGTTGATGGAATTCAGAAGAATGGAGGGTATCTCATTGAAACTTACAGAATACTGAGAGGCCTGGATAGAATGGATGTGGAGAAGACATTTACAGTAGTTGGAGAGACGAGGACCTGAGGGTACAGCCTCAGAGTGGAGGAACAACTGTGTACAACTGAGATGAGGAGGAATTTCTTCAGTCAGAGGGTTGTGAATCTGTGGAGAGCATTGCCGCCGAAGGCTGTGGAGGCCAGGTAATTGAATACATTAACGACAGAGGTAGATAGCTTCTTGATTAATAAGGGGATCAAGAGTTACAGGGAGAAGGCAGGAGAATGGGGTTGAGAAACATATCAGGCATGATTGAATGGCAAAGCAGAGTTGATAGGCTGAATGGCCTAATAATGCTCCTATACCTTATGGTCTTATGGACTACAGTCTTCCCACACTTATTCCTCCTCTCCCATACAGCAGAACCAACTGTGGCACAACAAATTTGGCTGTTAGTACTTTTCTCTGAGAGGTCATTCTTCCCAACAACAGCAAAAGTGATATATTTGTTTTTTTGGGAATGGCCATGGGATTCTTGCATTAAATGCCTAGTCCTGTTTCTCTGCTTGGTTGTGGTCCATTCCCTCCCCGCCTGTAGAGTCGTACCCTACGGATTGACCACCTCCCTATATGTGCTATCCACAATTCTCCACGGTTTGTGGATGCTCCACAGTGTCCCCAGCACCACTCCAACTCTGAACCTCAGGCATCCAGGAGCTGTAACTGGAGACACAGGTTCTGGTCCCAGGCATTGGAATTGTGCCTGGCTTCGTAAACAGAGCAGGTGGTACCCACCATGGCTTTGAGTTTTCCTTCTGTAATTTACCCCTTTTAAATTAAACCCTTAGATTGTCCTTAAAATCAAATAATTTTAATTATTCTGAGGCTCTTCTTCTGTGGACCTTTGCACTATTACCCTTATAAGTGATGAGCAATAAAAATAGTATAAGTACTCACCTAACCTTACTCACCCAATCAGCTGCTTTCTCTTGCCTCGTGTCACTTTTTGATCTTTTTCCCTGACTGCTTCACTGTGATTCCTGCACACTATTTCTATCTAACTAATCATTCAATATCCACTGCCTCAATTGAAGCTGCCTCCACCACATTTCCAGGCAATGCATTGCAGATTCTAACTACTTGCTGTGTGAAAATGTTTTTATCTCACCTCACATGACTATTTGGCAAATCACTTAGAATCCATGCCCTCTGGCTCTTTACCCTTTAATGAGCAAGAACAATTTCTTCCCATCTATTTTCTCCAGCCCCCTCATAATTTTGAAAACATTCACCAGATCTCCTCTTAGCCTTCTTTGCTTCAAGGAGAACAGCCCCAACTTGTTCAATCTATCCTCAAAACTGAAAGTTCTCATCTCTGGAACCATTCTTGTAGATCAGTTAGGTCAGAAGTCATACAACACCAGGTTATAGTCCAACAGGTTTATTTAAAAACGCTCAAGCTTTGGGAGCATAGTCCGTTTGTCAGGTGAAGCCACAAAGATGTGGCCCTTTGTCAGAGCTCACCAGTTCGAAAAGAGAATCTTCTGTAAATTTATCCATGTTTTACCATGATTTCCATATTGGTATGTATTTACAGTAGCCCCTGTGCTGAACATGCTTTCTTTGTTGTTTTTTTTGTTATGTTACTATTTGGCAGCAGCACAATGGGTAGCAAACTGGGTACAGAACAGAAAACACACAGTTTAATTGAGAAGGACTACTCAGACTAGCAAATGGTGGGAAGTGTTTTTTTCAGAAGAATCAATGTCGTTTACATTAACAATTTCGGCTCAAATCCAAAGTACAAATTCAAGATTTGTAAATGACACCTGATATTTTTGGGTAGAGGGAAGAGATTGGGAGATGGGATGTGGTGTGATTACAGTGATTCTGAGGTAAACTGAGAAATTACCAAAGGTATAATAGACTTTCAATGTGGGTATGTCGTCAGCACATAGGGTTATAGAGATACACAGAACAGAAACAAACCCTTTGGTCCAACTCGTCCATGCTGACTTCCTATCCTAAGGAAAAGGAATGTGTGAGGTGTTAAAGTTTGGTAAGAAAAATGAGGAATCTGTATGACAAAGAGTTAAATGGGGTAGTAAAACAAAGTGATTGTGGTCCAAATACCTTAAATCATCAAAAATAACAAACTGGTCAGTTGCATTTCGAAGAAAAGCAAACAGCACTGGGCTTTGTTCTCAGGGGGATAGATTTATAAAGTTGTGAAATTATATTCAACTTGTACTGAACAATGAAAGACCATACTTGGAGCACTGAGCGATTCTTGTTCCTTCAAAAGGATTTAGAAATGCTCGTGGAATTGCAAACAATATTTACAAAAGTGAGAGCTTGTACCTATCAGAGATGAAAGAACATGCTTATGGTTCTTTTACTTGCAAAAAGAATGCTGAAATGTGTTCCTAGCAGCAGTTATTAAAATTGTGAAGGGGGTTGAAAGGGCTGATGTGGAAATGATGTTTCTAGTTGTGAAGATAACGATCAATAAATCCAATTTTTCCAGGTGAATGTGGAACTTGCTAACACAAGCTGTAGTAAGAGCTAAACACCATTTAGGACATTGCGCCTTTAATGAAATGGAACACCTTAAAGTATGACAAAGCAAAACTTGACTCCAAACCAATTGAGAAAATAAGGAGGGTAACTCAAAGCTTTGTCAGTGGTACATTTACAGGACATCTTGGGGGTGGAAAGAAATGTGAAGTGGTTCAGGGAGGAATTCCAGAGTCGAGTGCCTTGGCAACCAAAGACCCAGTACAAATGGTGGAGCAATTCAAATTGAGAATGCTGAAAAGGTTAGAAGGGAGGAGCAGAGATATCTTTTACATTTGTAGGATGGGACGGGAATACAGAGAGTGATGGGAGGCCATGGAGATGGAAAATGGATATAGAATGCAATTGAGGGAATGAAATAGGGGTGATACAGGAAGCAGTGATGGAATGGGGATTATATGAGATGGTGAAATGTACTCTAATAGAATGAGGTTGGCCTGAGATGGATTACTTGGGAAGGATGGAAAGTGATGGGGATTTAATAAAATGAAGGTACTAATTTCAGTCCACATGTTTTGTGGGTTACTGCTAATTAATCAATAAAAAGGGGACATCTTTTGCACCCTGCATATTGACAGTAAATGAACAGGATTCCTAAACAAAGCCAAACGCCAATTATAAAGAGCTGTAGGTTCAGAGATACTTTTTTGCGCACCCCAATGACATTGAGATTTAGAACCTTAACTGATAAAATTTTAAAATAAGGGGCATGAGAAATAGAAATCTGTGATTGCGTGTATACAATCCTTCATCAGATGGTAGGACAGCTAAATGGGATGGTTTCGAAAAGGAGGTCCTAGAATGGTAGCAAGGTTGTAGAATTTCAGTTTTATGGAGAGACAGGAGAAGCTCTAGTTTTTATTCTTTTGGGCTGAGAAAGTTAAGGGAAAACTTAATAGACATTCAAAATAACAAAGGTCTTTCATCAAATAAGTAATGAGAAAACATTTTCTGCAACAGAAGGTCAGATGACAGAAAACTGGTTGGTGAACCAGAGTAGAGATATGTTGCTTAATGTGGTGAGTGTAGTCGGGAATGCTTTGCTGGAAAGTATTGTGGAAGTAGAGTCAGTAATATTTACAAGGCAGTTAGATATTGGACATTGAAATGGAGAAATATGTAGCTCTGTGGGGAAATAGTTGGGGAAGAGGATTAGTTGAGAGTTCTAAAGAGCTACCACCAGTACAATAG
The DNA here is from genome assembly GCF_021869965.1 of Rhincodon typus. Lineage (NCBI taxonomy): Eukaryota > Metazoa > Chordata > Chondrichthyes > Orectolobiformes > Rhincodontidae > Rhincodon > Rhincodon typus. The sequence continues at coordinate 15,069,891 of NC_063370.1, forward strand.
GCTGAGTAGCCTCCTTCAGTGCTGTATCTTTTTATTGTGTCTGATTTGATACAGTGATGACTGAACAAATTTGTCTGAATCTTAACCACTTGGACCAGGGTGAATACTGAGACAAAAGCCTTGATCACAAAAGCTTTAGCTCTTAATTTGTGTCGAAGATGATTCAGTGCCTATCATAGAAAATTGTGTTGGAAACTTGTGATTTGTACTCGGTCAAAATATATTATTTACCATGCCCGTCTTGCAATATTGGGAGAGGACTTGAGGAAAATGGCATAAATATTGGGTGTTTAATTAAACGCACGAGGTTTTCGTAAGAATTTAAAAATGTGTTGCAGTACCCATCAGCAAATAGATCAATTGAAGTACCTAACACATCCAGGATATAGGAATGAGTGGATTTTCAACCACTTTTTTTTTTCTTTTTCTCTTATCTCTTCATCACGTTTTATTCTCCATCTCTGTCTAACTTCGCTGCTGTCTGTAAAGATCAATTTCCTATGAATGGAAATTCACTTTTTAGGAGAGTGGAAGTCCATTTAAAAAGTGGTTCATTATACTTGAGAATTTACTTTTGACATCGCGGTCTCATGGCTCCCAATACAGCTAATTAAAAATAGTTGGAAAATATTACAGTTTTCTTATTTCACGGAGTGTAACTCAATATCCATACTAAATTGGCCTTCCATTGTATGTAGGGTTCTGTGTTGCAAGACAGTTAGAATGTCCTTCTACCTTTAGTCATGAGAAAAAATAGATTTCTCTTGCATGCTTCAGTGGGCAGGGAAAGAGAACATTGACCAACATAGCTCAATTACAAGAATTAAATGCACAAATTAAACAATGGTTGAAATCTCAATCCAGTGCTAACATTTACCCAGTACAGTGAATTGTGTTCTGTGTTCTGTGTTCTGTGTTTTCAGTGGTCAAACAATTGCATCAGTTTAGCATTCACAATTGCGATGAGGCTTTTGAAAACTGCATTTTCATGCCTGTGTGCTCCTTTTGAGCAAGTTCATGGGTTATTAATTTAACTTCCCCAGTAGCGTTCTCACTTGTTTTCAGAATCTATGCAACACAATTCTCTCTTAACCTTTTAATCTAATTTCCCCTGTATGTTTTTACATCAAATATATCTCTGAACAAGTCAGTTTCTCTTGAGTTCCCTATTGGACTTAATTGTGACTGTCTTGTATTTATGGTTCCTAGTTTTGGACTCCTACCAAATAGAAATTCCTTCTTGACATCTACTCTGTCGAACCCTTCAATAAAGTTAAAGCTATCAAGTCACCCCATCAGCTTTCTCTTCTAGACAAAAGAGCCCCAGATTATTCAACATTTCCTGACCAGTATCATCATCCTTGTAAACCTTCTTGATCAACTCTCTATTTTTATGATCGGGAGACCAGAATTGCCCCATGTGTCTGAATGTTGTCTTATCTAATTCTGTACAAGTTTAGCACAACCTCTCTGATTTCACTTCTATTGCTGTAGAGTCACAGGGTCACTACAGCACAGAAGTAGGTGCTTTGGCCCTTCAAATCTATGCTAATTCTTGATAGAACAATCCAGTCAGCCCTGCTGCCTCACTCTGTCCCTTTAACCTTGCAACTTCATTCCCTCATGCACCTCTTTAAATTTCCTTTTAAAATTGTTGTTCGTTTACACATACCCCATGCTGTTAAACTGAGAGATCCAGGACTTTACCACACGGCGCATAAAAATAGTCTGTCCTCACGTCACTGTTTCATTTATCATCCAAAACCTTGAACCTATGTTTGCTAGTCCTTGTACCATCCACTGCATAATTCAATGTAAATGAATCTCCCTAAGTTCAAGTGAAATAATGCATATAAATCCACAGAAGCTTCAAAGTAGAAAGTTGCCTAAATTCTGTGTCTTAATTTTAAGTTCCTTTTCCACTTCAGGCTTTCACTGAGTCTTCAGGATGTCTGATAGCGACGGTAGCAACTTCACTGATGATGAGAGTTCCCGCAGCAGTGAGGCAGAGGAACAAGAGGAAATTGAGGTAATTAAAACTGTGCAAATTCGCTGGTTATTTCGTATTTGGAGAAAATGCTATATTGACTTCGTGACTAAATATGCCTTCATTCCCACCTTTCCTCAACTCCTGCTTGTATGCGTGACTGGACTTGAATGTTTGAACTCCTCGTCAGCTGTAGTTCAGTGATACTACATTGCCTCTGCTTCAGAAGGTTCTGGATCCTAGTTCCAGGGACTGAACACAAAATTTTAGGCCAGCTCTCTGATACGAGGCTGCTGCACAATGTCAGAGGTTCAATGTTTCAGAAGAGATGTTAAACTGGTGGACTTGAAGGATCCCATGGCACTATTTTGAGCAAGAACAGGAAAGCTCTCCCTGGTGTCCTGGATTGTGTTTACTCTTCAATCACTACCCTAGAAACAAATTAACTGATCAATGTCACATTGATTTTTGTGGGAGCTGGCAGATTGGCTACTGTGTTTCCTGTGCTGCAAGAGTGACTACATTTCAAAAGTACCTTGTCAGCTATACAGCTCTTTAGGATGCTTCTGACCTTCAAAGGTACTATATTAAGGCAACATATTTTTCTTTTCATTTATAAATTTTGGGCCATGTTAGATGCTGTTATTGATTAACACGCCACTAGTAATTCATTGATTGGCACTCTATCCACCACTATGAACATTCACCCCCTCCACCAACAACATAGTGGCAGCAGTGTATACCATCTACAAAATGTACCATGGTGATTCACCAAGGGTCCTTCAGCAGTACTTTCCAAACCCGCAACCTTGACTCACTGAGAGCACAACCAGCTTCAAATTCTCCCCACTCCCATCCTGACTTGAACTATATTGCAGGTTAGTTTAGCATTGCTGGGTCAAAATCCTGGAACTCCTAAACTGCACAGTGGGTAGATCACCTTCCCCTGGATTGTAACAGTTCATTTAGAACAATAACTGCTGACCCATACAGGGGTGACAACATCTGGCAAATAAAATAAAAGCAGAATACCTTTGGTGGTGCTTATGGATTTTCTGGGGTTACAGGATGGAATTTAGTAAGAACACAACATAAGAAATAGAAGCAGAACATGGGTGTTTTCCCCTTTGAACCTCCACCACTGTTCGATAAGATTATGGTTGATTTTTTGCCCCAGTTATACTTTCCTGCCCTATCCCATGTCTCTTAATTCTCTTTGCATCTACAAATTTGTCAGTGACTCTGCAGTTGGGAATTGTTCCACATGCCTCTTAAAAGACAGATATAAATAAAACTCATTCAGATATCTATAGCCACACTCTTCATTTGGCAGGAGTAAGACATGCTAAAGGTGAAATTGTTCAATGCGAGGACAAGTTCAGCTGGGAGGAGAGTGGTGATGGGTTGGGACTGTCTGTCCTCTTTTCATGGAAGAAGTGGAGAGCTCTCAGACTATCTCGTTAGGGGATGGAGGTGTTGAGGAATTGGATATACATAGTGAAGAGGGGACAGTTAGGACCAAGCAATGGAAATAATTGAAATATTATAGGGTATTAGAGGAATCTCAAACATAACTATTAAGAGACTATTCAATTGGAGAAAAGGAAATGGAATCCAACAGAAGGAAATAAGTTCAATGAGGCAAAAGCAGGTTGAAATGATGTGTCTATCAAGGCGATGCTGTTTGAGGATTTTGAGAAGGATGTAGGTGTTGGGGTACTGTGGAGGAACTTCACATCTTAGAGGGAATATCTCCAGAGGAGACAAAGTCGGTAACAGTCTGGTTTAATGTTTGGTGGTGGGGTCATGGTCCATTGGTTATAGAGTTTGTGACAGCAGAATCATCCTTGTCAGCATGTTTGAAAACAGTGTTGAGGTTAGACCTGAGAGATTGGAGTACAACATGTTCCAAGAGAGATAGTAAGAACTGCCGATGCTGGAGTCAGAGTTCTTCATTTCTGAAGAAGGGTCCTGGCCTGAAATGTCAGCTTTCCTGCTCCTCTGATGCTGCCTGGCATGCTGTGTTCCTCCAGCTCCACACTATGTTCCAAGAGAGACAGGCTAGAATGAGTAAGGGCAGCAGAGTAATTGAAACGACTGATGTCATGATGAGCATTGAGATGCCAGAGAGAGGAGTCCATCTTTTGGGGGAGTGGTGGTGGGAGGAATATGGTGGTGGAATGCTGTATGTAAGTGGAAAGATATGCTGGTTGTGAGGAGGACATGTGCCCAAGATAAGTAGGCACTGTGGTGAAGTGTAGTGACAAAAGAGTTCAAAAGTTGTGCAGAACCCGAAGTGTATTGAGTTTGTGGCATAATGGAATAAAACTGAGTCTTTCACTGACCACAGATTGTTTCACATCAGAGATGGAAAGTTCAGAGAGTGTAGTGAATACACCCCAAGAGGTGGGACTGGAAGAAGGGATTAAGTCTGAAGGAATGAGAGGGGGTTGGAGGGGAGTGATCCAGAGGATGATGGTAACTATACACTGCTAGAGTTTGCATCCATTTGCATCTGAAAAGAGAAACATTTCCTGTCAAGGCTATGGATAAGATGAAGAATGAAATGAAACTTGGCAGCTTTGACGTAGGATGAATCAGTGCTGTTAGAGAGAGGAGGTCGAGTGTGCAAATGTGGCAACTCATGCCATTGAATGTGGAATTCAGCAGACTAAGGAATGTTGTTTGTACAGGTATAATTTGTGTGTATCCCTGTCATTTGTAATTAATTTGTGTGTATCTCTGTCATTGCACAGTTACACCTTTCAAAGTCAGTATCTTGACACATTTGTCACCAGTCCTTTTCTACAACAGTACTGAGGGGAAAAAGACTTGAAATTAGCAGAGCAGAATCAAAAAATGCCGGACTATGTTAACTGTTTGCAATTAATTTTTATGAGGGTGCGGATATGAGACATATTTGCAATGTCACGTGGAAATGAAATATGAGAGATTTATTTAGCTTAAATTAACAAAAACATCCTATTTATAGATTCTAAGTTGAAAGATTTTTTTTCTATTCATTTGTGGGATGTGGGTGTCGCTGGCTGGTCAGCATTTCTTGCCCATCCCTAGTTGCCCTTGGGAAGGTGGTGGTGAGTTGTCTTTCTGAACTGCTGCAGTCCTCCTGCTATGGGTTGACCCACAATACTATTAGGGAGGGAATTCCAGGATTTTGACCCAGCAACAGTGAAGGAACGGCGATATATTTCCAAGTCAGGATGGTGAGTGACTTGGAGGGGAACTTGGAGGTGGTGGTGTACCCATATGTCTGATGCCCTTATCCTCCTAGATGGAAGTGGTTGTGAGTTTGGAAGGTGTTATCTGCGGATCTTTGGTGAATTTCTGCAGTGCATCTTGTGGATGTACTGCCAATCAAGCGGGTTGCTTTGTCCTGGATAGTGTCAAGCTTCTTGAGTGTTATTGGGACTGCACTTATGCAGGCAAGTGAGGAGTATTCCATCATGCTCCTGACTTGTGCCTTGTAGATGGCAGATAGGCTTTGAGGAGTCAGGAGGTGAGTTACTCACTGCATATTCCTAGCTTCTGGCCTGCTCTTGTAACCATTCTGTTAATGTGGTGAGTCCAGTTGAGTTTCTGGTCAATAGTAACTCCCAGGATGTTGATAGTGGGGGATTCAATGATGGTAACACCATTGAATATCAAGGGGTGGTGGTTAGATTGTCTCTTATTGGTGATGGTCATAGCCTGGCATTTGTGTGGCGCGAATGTCACTTGCTACTTGTCAGCCCAAGCCTGGGTATTGTCCTGATCTTGTTGCATACGAGCATGGACTGCTTCAGTATCTGAGTGATACTGAATGGTGCTGAACATTATGCAATCATCGGCGAACATCCCCACTTCTGACCTTATGATGGAGGGAACGTCATTGGGCTTCGGACACTACCCTGAGGAACTCCTGCAGAATGTCCTGGAGCTGAGACGATTGACCGCTAACAACCATAACCATCTTCCTATGTATCAGGTATGACTCCAATCACTAGAGAGTTTTCCCTCTTGATACCCATTGATTCCAGTTGTGCTAGGGCTCCTTGATGCCACACTCAGTCGAATGCAACCTTGATATCAAGGGCTGTTACTCTCACCTCACCTTTGGAATTTAGCTCTTTTGTCCATGTTTGAACCAAGGCTGTAATAAGATCAGGAGCTGAGAGGCCCTGGCGGAACCCAAACTAGGCGTCACTGAACAAGTTATTTCTGAGCAGACGCAGCTCGATAGCATTGTAGATGACACCTTCCATCACTTTACTGATGATTGAGAGTAGACTGATGGGCTGGTAATTGGCTGGATTGGATTTGTCTTGCTTTTTGTGGACAGGACATACTTGGGCAATTTTCCACATAGTCGGGTAGATCCCAATGTTGTAACTGGACTGGAACAGCTTGGCTAGGGGGGCAGCAAGTTCTGGAGCACAAGTCTTCAGTACTATTGCCGGAATGTTGTCAGGGCCCTGTAGCCTTTGCAGTATCCAGTGTCTCCAACCATTTCTTGATATCACATAGAATGAATCAAATTGGCTGAAGACTGATTTCCCTAATGCTGGGGACCATTGGAGGAGGCCGAAATGGATCATCCACACGGCACTTCTGGCTGAAGGTTGCTGTGAATGCTTCAGCCTTATCTTTTGCACTGATGGGCTGGGCTCTTCCATCATATAAGATGGGGATATTTATGGAGCCTCCTCCTCCAGTGAGTTGTTTAATTATTCACCGCCATTCACCACTGGATGTGGCAGGACTGCAGAGCTTACATCTGATCCGTTGGTTGTGGGATCGCTTAGCTCCGTTTATCACTTGCTGCTTTCACCGTTTCGCGTGCAAGTAGCCCTGTTTGGTGGCTTCAGCAGGTTGATACCTCATCTTTATGTATGCCTAGTGCTGCTCCTGGCATGCCTTCCTGCATTCTCCATTGAACCAGTGTTGAGCCCCTCGCTTGATGTAATGGTTGAGTGGGGGATATGCTGGGCCATGAGGTTACAGATTGTGCTGGAGTACAGTTTTGCTGCTGGTGATGGCCCACAGTGCCTCGTGGATGCCCAGTCTTGAGGTGCTAGATCTATGCGAAGTCTGTCTCATTTAGCACGGTGATAGTACCACACAACATGATGGAGATTATTTTTAATGTGAAGGCGGGACTTTACCTCCACAAGGACTATACGATGGTCACTCTTACTGATGCTGTCATGGACAGATGCAGCTGCAACTGGCAGGTTAGTAAAGATGAGGTCAAGTATGTTTTTCCCTCTGGTTGGTTCCCTCACCACCTGGCACTGACCCTGTCTAGCAACAACGTCCTTTAGGACCCAACCAGCTTGATCAGTAGTACTGCGGCCGAGCCAATCTTGGTGGTGGACATTGAAATCCCCCACCCAGAGTACATTTTGTGCCCCTGCCATCCTCCGTGCTTCCTCTGTATTGTTCAACATTGAGGAGTACTGATTCATCAACCGAGGGAGGACGGTATGTGGTCATTAGTAGGAGGTTTCTTTGCTTCTGATTCTGTGAGTATGACTATGTCAGGCTGTTGCTTAACTAGTCTGTGAGACAGCTGTCCCAATTTTCGCACTAACCCCCAGGTGTTAGTGAGGAGGACTTTGCAGGGTTGACAGGGCTGTTTCTGACGTTGTCTTTTCTGGTGCCTAGGTCGATGCCAGGTGATCCGTCCAGTTTCATTTCTTGGAGACTTTGTGGCAATTGGTGCAACTGAGTGGCTAGCTAGGCCATTTCGGAGGGCAATTGAGAGTCAACCACATTGCTGTGGGTCTGGAGTCACATGTCGGCCAGACCAGGTGAGGGTGGCAGATTTCTTCCCCTGAAGGACATTAGTGAACCAGATAGGTTTTCCGATAATTGGCAATGCTTAATTCCAGACTTTTTTTAAAATTCAAATTCCACCATCTGCTGTAGCGGGATTCGAACCCAGGTCCCCAGAACGTCAGCTGGGTTTCTGGATTAATAGTTGAACGATAATACCACTTGGCCATTGCCTACCCTCATATATAGTTGCAATCTTTGGTACTTTTGCTATCTTATCTATCTAAAGAAGAAAAACCTAAAATAAATCAACATAAACGCAGAAGGTAATGTTATTTATATGATTGCATCACCTATAAAGGAGTTGGTGAGAACGAAAATGGAGTCACCAAAAACTGAAATGTGGCTCTGAGAATCAAAATGTATCTAGGGAGAGAGTTTGATTCCCAGATGCCTTCATTTCTTCTATTCACCACACTCTTAAATAGGTGTCAGAAGTCCCTCTAAATGCATCAGGTGTATCTGTTCAAAAAGCTTCATGTGACTTCCACGTTCTTATCATCCTGTATTTAAGGAAGTGCTTCCTCAATGTTTTATTTGATTTATTAGTGATTATCTTGTATTTACACGCAGTTATTCTGGTTTCATCCACGAGTGGAAACATTTTCTGTGCATTCCTCCTGTCCAGCTCCTTCGTAAAGATCTCTCTCATGTTTCCTCTCAGTTCATATCAGAGAAAAAGATCTTGGGCTGATCAATCTTTCCAGATGGTTTTGTTCTCTTAATTCTGACTTGTTGATAGATTCTGTTTAGCTTATTAATTTTCAAATATTTATCTCATCATTAATTTGTCTCAGTCTGGTTTTTTGTCATTCAGGAGGAGGAAGAGCATGCCAGTAGGGGCAGTGAGAAAGCGGAGGGAGAAGGTGAGATAGAAGAAGCGGAAGAAGCTGATGAGGAAGAGGAGGAGGAGGAAGAGGAGGAGGAAGAGGAGGAAGAGGAAGAGTATGATGAGGAAGATGATGATGACCGACCCAAGAAGAAGCCACGACATGGAGGATTCATCTTGGATGAAGCTGGTACTGAACATGATTTGCTTTTTTCTGCAATTATATGTCTGAATGTGTTGCTTTTTATCTGATCATCTTGTTTCACTATCAAGCAGCATTTTTAATACAGTAGGAACTGCCGATGCTGGAGAATCTGAGATAACACTGTGTAGAGCTAGATGAACACAGCAGGCCAAGCAGCATCAGAGGAACAGGAAAGCTGACGTTTCGGGTCGAGACCCTTCTTCAGAAATGGTGG
>NC_063370.1:15079360-15106806 GCF_021869965.1 Rhincodon typus
CCACCATTTCTGAAGAAGGGTCTCGACCCGAAACGTCAGCTTTCCTGCTCCTCTGATGCTGCTTGGCCTGCTGTGTTCATCCAGCTCTACACCGTGTTATCTCAGCGTTTTTAATAGTAATTTTCAATCAACTTGTTCGCACATGTTGTGACGCTTCTGAAACAGGTGGCACTTGCACCTGGGCCTTCTGGCTCTGCACCACAAGAACTACCAGCATTAGTTATATTTATGAATGTTTGCAATATTGCTGTAATACCTTCTCAGTTTCACAATCTTTGTTTTGTGAAATAGTTTCCACATTTTCTTGGGAAAATTGCATTTGCTTTAACAGGTAATGATTATTGTGTTGGGACAAAACAGTTTGAGAATTTCAACAGACCGATCTTAAACTTGTTAACCTCTGTGCTTGAAATTTGATGTTTTACTAAATACTGTAAAAATAATTGCATTATATCTTGGAATATGTTCATTGAAATATGTGCCATTTCCCAATTAACCTGCTGTCGACACTATCGACACATTACTGTGTGCAAGAAGTCTATGCTCACTTGATTTTTGAAAGGGAAAGAAAATACTAACGGAGGGGAAATTTATATTTTATTTCAATGAGCTAGTTACATTACCTGTTTATGTACACTTAACTTCACGGTAATGGGCGCATGTTTAATTAATGTGAGAAGCAGGATATGCCCAACATTCTGTGAGCGCTGCCAGGAGGCCAACTTGGGCTGCTTTGACTTCATACCTGTTGTGATCTGACTGCCAGATGGAATTTAAAGGATTCAGATACTTCACTGTCACCTTGTTTTACTATTAAGGTGGTGGCAAGTTCGCTCATGCTTGTTTAAGGCAACATTCAGCCAACATTCAGATGACTGAGAGAAAAGCTCTGTACTGCCTGTGTGAAAGCTAAGAGAGAATTGATGTTGTAATTTTTTTGTTGTTTCATGGCATGTACAAAGCTGGTAAAACCAGTATTTATTGTCCATATCTCTGTAGAGCAGTGACTTGCTTGGCCAACTCAGACAGTTAAGAATCAACCACATTACTGGGTATCTGGATGTTCTAGTCATGTTTAATTATAGTAGAATTTTATTCTAAATGTATTCAATAATCTAAATTAAAATTCCCTAGTTACTGTGGTTGAGTTTGACCTTGTCTCTCTGGATAATCAACCTAGGCCTCTAGATTATTAATGTGATCATTCTCCTCTCCTAACCAATCTGGCAGTCTGACCAAACAAAAACAGAAAGTGCTGGAGAAACTCAGCAGGAATGGCAGCATCTGTGGGCAGAGAAACAAAGCTAACATTTCAAGACTAAAGACTTTTCAGTTCTGAAGAAGAGTCATATCCGACCTGCTGAGTTTTCCTAGCAGTTGGTGGTTTTTATTACGGATTTCCAGTATCGACAGTATTATGCTTTTATATTGCAGTCTGTGCATCATGGCAGATGTGAGTTTCATTTGGAAGTGGTACAAATATCTTAAGTTTAAAATAATGCTGCTTAAAATGTTTTCTCCCTAACAATTCATGCTCATGAGAATCATTTCCAAATAAATAAATGCACTGCTTATTTCAACATGGATGTTTGTTTAAAATATCAGAAAAATGGAAATTTGTTCTTTCTTTTAAAAAGATGTGGACGATGAGTATGAAGATGAAGATCAGTGGGAGGATGGAGCAGAAGATATCCTTGATAAAGGTTTGTTTAGAGTTAACACTTTATTCATGACACTCTAAAATATACATAATGCAAATGTGGCGTTTGCTATTCCTGGGCTGTTGTGTCTTGGACCAATGTAAATTATTTTATAAATGGAATGTATGTAATAATTAGCCTTTGTATTCAGCTTTCATCTGTATGACTTCTTGACTTGTAGTAACTGGAAAATGTAACAATTGGGGTGGTATGGTGGCTCAGTGGTTAGCTCTGGTGCCTCACAGCACCAGGGACCCAGGTTCAATTCCAGCCTCGGGTGACTGCGTGGAGTTTGCACATTCTGCCTGGGTTTCCTCCGGGTGCTCTGGTTTCCTCCCACAGTCCAAAAATGTGCAGGTTAGGTGGATTGGCCATGCTAAATTGCCCGTAGTGTTCAGCGATGTGTAGATTAGGTGGGTTATAGAGGTATGGGCCTGGGTGGATTGCTCCAAGGGTCAGTGTGGGCTTATTGGGCCGAAGGGCCTGTTTCCACACTGTAGGGATTCTGTTCTATGATTCTATGGTTATAATGTCTCCACTTCTGTTCAAAAATTAACGGGCTCACAAGTTAGAAACTAGTTAAACTAAGATTATTACTGGTATTCATGTCAGTAACTTACACTGGCACATGTTACAAATATACACCCAGAAGCATTTGTCAGAGCCTAGTTAATCACCTTGTTCACAGCTATATGTTGGTATGGGCCAGGCTCAGCAGCCATGGTTTCAGATGTTAATCAGTTGCTTTCCCCAAGTCTTTTTTTATGGACAAAACATTTTTTAAAAAGGGTATTTTCCTATACTTGTGTCTCAGTTCCTAAACCATACTGTCATTCTCTCCTTCTTGTTCTCTACTCTTTGCCTTCTCTCTCTCATACATCAATTTTTTCTTTCTTTTTCTTTAAGTCTCTACGTCATGTCTGCGCCCTTTAATAACTTGCTTTCTCTAACACTTGTACATTACCTCGAACTACTTTATTCCTAGAGTTACGAAAAATGCGACTGCGAGGGAAACTACATCTGGCATTAGGAGTGAATAGGTGGGCTAGACTGAGCTAGGTCTAGGTCTAGCTAGCTCGACTGCCTTTCTGACATCATCATGTTCAATTTAAAACATGGCATGGTTCTGTACCAATATGTCTAGGAGCTACTACAAGCCCTACAGGCAAGAAGAAACAAGAATCCTAAACAAAACTGGGAAGTCTCAGAAACTTAATTTAGGATCTTTATTTTGGATTAACCATTTAAGTTAGGTCCTCTCTACTTGTTCAGGTGCATGTAAAAGTGCAGTGATATTTGGATTATATTGTAAAAGAATGTGATAAATGATGAAAGGGATCTATCTCCTATGCCTATCTTTATAAAAAGCTATCTATAAATCCAGCTTTCTATGTATGTGCACCACAGTAGTCAGTTTGAGGTCAGCAAGCAGATTGTCTAGTTGTAAGGATCATGAGTCAGTAATTCAGCAATAATAATGTGTTAAAGGACTTAATTACATTGGCTTCATCTGTGATGTTTCATGTTATTACATGTTGTAAAATTGTTGGTTTAATGTTTATGCTTAGCTTTAATGAATATATAAGGGACAGCTGAGCTTATGGACACAAATCACTTTTTTGCTTCTGGTATCTGTTAACTCATTAATCTAATGTATCTGTACTTATCTCTACATCTGTTGCTTGTGTAACAATTTATTACATCTTTGTATCTAAGACTTGACCTGAAATTGTCCCAACAGTCATCCATTAGAGAAAATAATTGTTCTTTGTTTTTAAAAACAGGGATTTGAAAAAACAATCTCCGCTTAGCAAACTTATTCTAAGTGCCAAATTAGGTTACTGATAAAGTTTCCCCAGTATGGCCTGTTCTATGCATTGTCTGTACCATGTGTACTATACTACGATGTACCATGTTTCTCTGCAATGAATTCGATTCAGCTGAATATTTAAACCTAAATATAAATAGAAGGATCAATTGGCATGTTTCTCAATTTATATGCAAATGCAGAAGATGCAAAATTTGCCTCCTCTCTTCTCATCAGTTGCATTGTTTTCTTTGCAGTTTCAGTTTAGTATGCTATGCTCTCTGCTCATGATTCAGCCTCCCCTGTGCTCGTCAGACTAACCAGACTTGTCGAGCACCTGGCGGGACACCTCCACTTAAGTATGACCCCAAGCTTTCTTTTGCCTGCCAGTTTCATTCTGTGCCCCACTCCAACTTTGATGTCTCTGTTCTTGGTTCCCTGCACTGTTAAATGAAAGTTCAGAGAGCAGCACCTTATCTTTCAACTGGGCCATTTACAGCCTTCTAAACTTCACCTTAAGTTCAGCAATTTCAAATAACCTTTGTCTCTTACTTTTTGAACAGACAGGTGCTGGAGATTTTTCATTTACGTCTAATTTCGTCCCATGTTTCTTGTCCTATTATCACTTTGCAGCATCATCCCTTTTGTTATTTCCTCTCTCCTGTCTTGCATCTTATCACAGACCTCTCTTTTTCAGAGATAGTAGGAAGTGCTGAAGCTGGAGTCTGAGATAACAAGGTATAGAGCTGGATGAACACAGCAGGCCAGGCAGCATCAGTGGAGCAGGAAAGCTGACGTTTCGGGTCTGGACCCATCTTCAGAAATGGGGAAGGGTAAGGGCACTCTGAAATAAATAGAGAGGGGGAGACGATGATGGAAGGTGGATAGAGGAGCAAATAGGTGGGGAGAAGACGGACAGGTCTAGGAGGTGGGGATGGAGCCAGTAAAGGTGAGTGTAGGTAGGGAGTTGTGATGGGATGGGGGTTGGTCAGTTGGGATGGAGGGGCGGGTAGGTGTGAGGGAAGATGGACAGGTCAAGGAGGCGGGGATGAGGCTAGTAGGTAGGAAGTGGGGGTGGGGGTTGGTCAGTGAGGTGGGAGGAGCGGATAAGTGGGAGAAAAGATGGACAGGTCAAGGAGGCGGGGACGAGCTGGGCTGGTCTTGGGATGAGGTCGGGGGTGGGGAGATTTTGAAGCTTGTGAAGTCCACATTGAGACCATTGGGCTGCAGGGTTCCCAAGCGGAATAGAAGATGCTGTTCCTCCAGCCTTCGGGTGGCATTGTTGTGGCACTGGAGGAGACCTAAGATGGACATGTTGTCCGAGGAGTGGGAGGGGGAGTTGAAGTGGTTTGCGACTGGGAGATGTAGTGAAACGACTACATTCCAGACACTCGCCACTTTTTGTTTGAAAAACTTGCCTTGCCCATTTCTTTAAACATTACCTCCCCCCCCACCCCAACTCTTGCACCTTGAACCTGTGTCCCTTAATAATTGACCATTCCACCCTGGGAAAAAGCCTCATGCTTTCTACTCTAGCCATGCCATTCACAATCTTTTAAACTTCTATCAGGTTGCCCCTCAACCTCCTGCGTTGCAGTGAAAACAAACCCAGTCGATCCAACCTTTCTTCATAGCTCAAATCCCCATACCAGGCAACCTCCTGGTAAACCTTCTCTGTAATCTCTCTAAAGCATCCACATCCTTCTGGTATTGTGGTGACCAGAACTGTATGCAATATTCCAAGTGTGGCCTAACTAAAGTTTTATAAAGCTGCAGCATAACTTGCCTAACCTTATACTCAGTGCCCCTTCCAATAAAGGCAAGCATGCTATAGGCCTTTTTTGCTACCTTATCTACCTGCATATCCAGATCGCTCTGCATATCAATACTCCTAAGGGTTCTGCCATTCACTTTATAATTTCCACCTGTACCTGACCTTCCAAAATGCATCACCTGACATTTGTCCAGATTAAACGCCATCTGCCGTTTTTCTGCTCATGCCTCCAACTGATCTATATCTTGCTGTATCCTCTGACAGTCCTCCTCACTATCCACAACTCCTCCAATCATTGTATTGTTTGCAACCTTACTAATTAGACCAGCTACGTTTTCCTCCAAATCATTTATGTAGACCATGAACAGCAGAGGTCTCAGCAGTGACCCTGTGGAATACCAGTAGTCACAACCTTCCATTCCGAACAGCATCCTTCCACCGCTACCCTCTGTCCCCTATGACTAAGCAGTTCTGTATCCATTTGCCAGCTCAACCTTGACACCATGTGACTTTACCTTTTGTACCAGTCTGCCATGAGGGACCTTTAAAAGACTTTACTGAAGTCCGTTTAGATGACAACACCTGCTTTTCCCTCATCATTCATCTTTGTCACCTCCTCAAAAAACGGAATTAAGTTAGTGAGGCACGACCTCCCCTGCACAAAACCATGCTGTCTATCATTAATAAGTCCATTTGCTTCTAAATGCCTATAGATCTTGTCCCTGAGAATCTTTTCCAATAATTTCCCTACTACCAACATGAGGCTCACAGGCCTGTAATTTCCTGGATTATCTCGGATTACCCTTCTTAAACAATGGAACTGCAATGGCTATTTTCCAGTCCCTATGGGACTTCAGCTGTGGCCAAAGAGGATACAAAGATGTCTGTCGATGCAATTTGTTCTCTTGCCTCCCACAGTATTCTGGGATAGGACCCGGGGACTTATCTACCTTAATACTTACTAAGACGCTTAACACTTCTTCCTTTTTAATAGCAATTTGGTTTAGAAATTTGTCACTCCCTTCGCTGAGATCATCCTCCACCAGTTCCTTCTCTTTTTGTTTTTGATTTCCAGCATCTGCAGTTGTTTTTATTTTTTTAAAAAGTTTTATTCCATGTGCTAAAATACTTTAATGGTTTCACCTCTTCCTATCACCGCAACCTTCTCCACCCCTTTGAGAACTTTGTATCCTCCAATTTTGGCCTCTTATGAATCTACAATTTCCTTTGTCCAACTGTAGCAGGCCCGAAGTTCTGGAATTTCCTTCTGTCTACCTTTTAAGCTGCTACTTAAAACATAATTCAGCTATCCCTGGATTGCGATTGGGTTCTGTTTAACAGCCTGTTTGCAAGTCGATTTGTATCCAAGTTGGAACACAATGCATGACAAAATAAAGTAGCCATTTGTAAGTACAGGAAATGTTCATATGGTGGTTCTTTAAAATTCCACCCCTGTATGGGATTGCATTTGTAAGTAAAAGTGTTTGTATGTTTGTAAATTGGGTGCCTCCTGTACTTTATTTGAGTTTTTGGACACCCAATTAATGTTTCCTTCTTTGACTTGGTGTTGATTTTGTTCAGCGACAATGCTATCTCAGGGTGCATTATGATAGTAATGTTATTACAAAGTCAAATTGATGTCCTGTACTCCCTGTGTTAATTTGGTCAAGAAAGAATAGAATCAGAAGTCACACGACACCAGGTTATAGTCCAACGGGTTTATTTGAAATCACAAGCTTTCGCAGCGCTGCTCCTTTGTCAGGTGAAGTGACAAAAGCTTGTGATTTCTGACTTTATCCATCCCAGTCCAACACTGGTTACTCCACAAGAAGAATAGATCCTTAGGTGATTTTTGACGGTTAGTTTCTGGAACTTTTCGGACTAAACCCCAGCTTGATTGAGCACTGTGACAGCAGGAAGGGAAGAAGAATCTATAGTGGAGAAGTCCTGTCATATATTTGCCAGCGATCTCTGTGACCTTCAGTGTGGAAAATAATTTTCCTGTCACCTTGCTTGAAGTCTATTGAGTTCAACTTGACTTGTCAATCATCGAGGTACAAATACAGGTTTGTAAGAAAAGTCAAAAATTCGGAGAAACTAAAATGAGAGGAAAAGTTTAGGGTTTTTTTTTTTTGTTGCGTTTACTTCCTAAAATGAGTTTTTGTTGTACTTTTGTATGTTTATACTGGCTACTATTTCTTGTTTTTTGAAATTACTGCCGTTCCAATTTAAAATTTCCACGATAAAGGATACCTACAGCACATAACATTCACTCCCTCCACCGCTAATGCTCATTAGTAATAGTGTGTACCATTTGCAAGATGTACTGCCGAAATTCATCAAAGATCTTGAGATAGCACCTTCTAAATCTATGACCACTTCGATCAAGAAGAGCAAGGGTAGCAAAAACATACGAGCACCACTACCTCAAGTTCCTCTCCATGCCACTCATCATCCTGACTTGGAAATATATCACCTTTCCTTCAGTGTCGCTGGGTCAGAATCCTGGAATTCCATTTCTAATGACATTCTGGGTGTATCTAGAACATATGGACTGCAGCAGTTCAAGAAGGCAGCTCACCACCACCACCTTCTTAAGTGCAGCTCAGGACGAGTAATAAATACTGGTCCAACCAGCAATGCTCATGTCCCATGAATGAATAGTAAAAATGCTCAGAATATATTCATGAGCCTTTCAGATACCTTGAATTGATAATCATAGAATCCCTACAGTGTGGAAACAGGCCCTTCAGCCCAACACAGCATCCCACCCAGACCAATCCCTGAACACGAGGGGCAATTTAGCATAGCCAATCCACCTAACCTGCACACTTTTGGACTGTGGGAGGAAACCGGAGCACCTGGAGGAAACCCACGCAGACACGGGGAGAATGTGCAAACTCCACATAGACAGTTACCCAAGGGCAGAATCGAACCCGGGTTCCTGGTGCCGTGAGGCAGCAGTGCTAACCACTGTGCCGCCCCAAGATAATGCTCAAGATTATGTTTGGTATGTGTTTAAAGAAGGACAACATATTCAAGTAAGGCCCATTCAGGTAATAGTGTCTAGTCTTTAGTGAGTTGTGATCATCTCAAGGAATGCACTGAATACCCAATGCAAAATAATTTAATTGGACCTTCAAAAGTTGTCTTTCCTTTTTTTTTGAAGAAAAAGCTCAGGCATAGAGAAAGCTATGGCAATGAAATATATTGGATCCATAAAACAGTGCATGCATATGAAATCCTTTTGTTTGCTACTTTAATGCTGACACTTTTTTTTAAAATGTATAAAAGAAACCACTTCTTCATGTAACCACTGCATCATCGGTTTGTAAGGCCTGAAACAGCGAATGTTTTTTTGCTATTTACGCTAAAATTCCTCTACTTTCTCACTACATATTAAACTATGCAAACGTAAAATCTGTTTTAAAATCTAAATTAGACTTTTATTTAGTGTTTATTTCTTAATCTCAGATTTCAGTATTCTAACCTGTGTAAGTTAGCAATTTGGAATTAAATTGGAGTAGACACATAACATGTAAAGCTGTGGAGAGATTACTGCTAATGGGTACATTTAATAGGTTATGTTAAAAAATCTTAGAAACAAAGTGCTCTTCCTCCTGCCTGCAAACCCTGCAACGTTATCCTGATAGCCCCTGTTACGTAAACCTGAACCATTGCAAATTGCCATGTCAATATGACCACTTCATATTTGCAAAGACAACAGGTTTTTTGATGATCATTTGGTCCTGGAATACAATTTTTGAAGACTCTAGCAGTTGTGTGCATATTTTTAAAAGTTTATGTTCATCAATTAACTGGTCATGACGGGGAAATTTATCGATTAACTTATCAGCAAGACCTAGATTTTTCACTTTCTTTCTGCTACCACGGACTGTGCGTTAACAGGTATACATGAAGTATCAACTCTCCTCACTGTATGTAATGCATCAGCCATTGATGCATGTGGAGTAAGATTCCAATCACCCATGCTTGATGAAATGAGTAGGGCTTTTGTTTAAAAAACTAGTATGGCTGTACCAAGTATAACAGTAACTTAGCATTTCAGTTTGAGTGCTCTCTCTTTGAAAACATGTCCATTTTGCCCTTATGTATGTTTCATTTCTGTTTTTTAATGTACATCATACATTCATGCTTATGTGCCATGTTTTAATTTTGTCCTTACATTTTTGTTCCCCGTTCACCATATGATTGATTTTGGTGATATTGTTTGGCTGTTTACTCTGTTGCCTTCTGAACAGAAGAAATTGAAGGTACGTGCACAATTCTGCATATTGTTTGTCATTAATGCAAATTAGTCTATTGATCAAAATTATTTGAGGCTTTGAAATTGCACCATGTGAACATTAACTACATTCCTTTGTTTTCCATTGTAATGAATCAATTTGGGTAAGCATTTCTATTGATGCGGAGTTTCATAATAGTATGTTGAATATTTATTTGGGCCAACATCAGTTGCATGTTGAAGTAACATGCAAACTTGTGATGTTCCATCACTAATCCTAACATTGTGGAATTTCAAGGTCAAGTGTGCATACTTATTCTTCCTTGCTGTTGATTTTATTTGGGCTGTTATTTAAATTTATGTAATGTACCACATTGATCCATCTAATTATTCTTTGCTTTCTTGCAAACACATTAGCGATCTCGTAATTTTTTATGCTTCGTGGTTGTTAAAGGAATGCTCCAAGTTCCACTACTGCTTGATGAAATGCAACAATACCACTTTGTTGTTACATAGCACCTTAAAGTAATAAAGTGTCCCACTTTATAGGGGACTTGTAACTCAGAATTTGATACCGAACCACAGACTGATATCAGGGGAGAAGCCAAATGCTTTGTCAAGGATGGGTGGAAGGAGATAGGAGGTTTGCAGAGGGAATTCCAGAGCTTTAGGGCATCGGCAGCTGAATGCATGACCACCCATGGCAGAAGGATGGGAATGGGGAATGCTCAAAATGCCAGAATCAAAGGAGTATGGACCTCTGTGATAGCTGTGGGGTTGGAGGAGATTACTGATAGAGAGGTGTCATGAAGACATTTGAAAGCAAGAATGAGAGTTTTAATACTAATTTGTTGTTTGAGACAAAGTTGATCAGCGAGCGCAAGGATGGTAGGTGAATAGCTTGGTGCAACTATAAGGGAGAGGCATGTGAAGCTATTATTGTTGGACTGTTAATCCAGGTAATGTTCTGGGGACCTGTGTTCAAAACCCGCCATGGTAGATGGTGGAATTTGAATGCAGGTAAAAATCTGGAATTAAAAGTTTTTCTGACAATGGTCACTGTCAGACCTATCTGGTTCGCTAATGTTCTTTAGTAAAGGAAGCTGCTGTCCTGACCTGTCTGGCCTACGTGTGACTCCAGACTCTCAGCAATGGAGTTGACTCTTAACTGCTCTCTGAAATGGTCTAGCAAGCTATTCAGTTGTAACAATCGCTAGAAAATCTCAAAAAAGAAATGAAACTAGACGGACCACCTGGCACTGACCTAGGCACTGGGAAGAACAATAAAAACAGCCCTATTGACCATGCAAAATCCTCCTTTGTAACATGGATGGGGTTAGGGGGCTACTATCAAAATTGGGAGAGCTGTCTCTCGGACTAGTTGAGCTTGACACAATTATACTTGCGGAATCTTACAATGTCTGAGACATACAATCGTATTCCTGGATGGGTCCTGTCGCCCCAGCAGAGTTGGCGGCACAGTGCTATACCATCAGGAGGAAGTTTCCCTTGGAGTTCTCAACCCTGAGTCCAGACACCACGGCACTAGGTCAAACATGGGCAAGGAAATCTCCCGCTGATTACCATGTATCATCCACCATTCCCCTTAGTTGATGAATCAGTACACCTCCATATTGAACACCACTTGGAGAAAGCACTGAACAATGTTGGGGCACAGAAAGTACTTTGACAAGACTTTAATGTACAACACCAAGAGTGATTCGATTGTTCTCAGCAGCTCTACTGATCGAGTCTAAAGAGCATAGCTGGTAGACTGGGTCTTTTGCAGCAGATGGTGATGGAAAAGTGTGCTTTATTCATCCTTACCAATCTGCCATCTGTGGATGCATCTGTCTGTGACCGTATTGATTACAGCGACCAGCACACAGTGAAGACAAAGTACTACCTTCACGTTGGTAATACCTTACATAGTGTTGTGTGACACTATCACCGTGCTAAATGGGACAGACTTTGAATGGATCAAGCATCTGAAGACTGGGCATCCATGAAGCTCTGTAGGCCATCAGCAGCAGCATAATTATTCTCCAACACAACCTGCAATCTCATGGCCCAGCATATCCCCAACTCCACAATTACCATCAAGCCAAGGGATCAACCTGGTTTAATGGAGAGTACAGGAGTGCATGCCAGGAGCTGCACCAGGCATACCAAAAGATGAGGTGTCAGCCTGCAGGAGCTACCAAACAGGATGACCTGTGTGCCAAATAACATAAAGAGCCAGTTATGGACAGAGCTAAGTGATTCCACAACCAGTGGGTCAGGATTAAGCTCCTTAATCCTGCCACATCCAGTCATGAATCGTGTTGGACAATTTAACAACTCGCTGGAGAAAGAGGCTTTGCAAATATCCCCATCCTCGATGATGAAGGAGCCCAGCAAATTCATGGTAAAGATAAGGCTTGAAGCACTTGGAACAATCTCCAGCCAGAAGAACTGAGTGAATGATGCATCTTGACTTTGTCCAGAGGTTCCCAGCATCACAGATGCCAGTCTTCAGCCGAATTGATTCACTATGTGAAATCAAGAAATGGCTGGAGGCATTGGATAGTGCAAAAGCAATGGGTTCTGTCCACCATCTACAAAGCACAAAACAAGAGTGTGATAGAATATTCTCCACATGCCTGGATGAGTGCATCTTCAAAAACAATCAAACAACACTATCCAGGACAAAGCAACCTGCTTGATTGCCATTACATCTACACCCTCCAAGATCAATGCTCAGTAGCAGCAGTGTGTACTAACTACAAGATACACTGTAAAAATTCATCAAAACTCTTTATACAAATCCTTTCAAACCCATGACCACTACCATTCGGAAGGATAAGGGCTGTAGATACTTAGGAACACCACCACCTGCAAGTACCCTTCCAAGTCACTCGCTGTCCTGATTTGGAAATATATCCTACAGTGCCATTGGTTCAACATCCTGGAATTCCCTCTCTCATGACATCATCAGTCGACTTGCAGCACATGGATTTCAGCGCCTCAAGAAAGCGGCTCACCACCACCTGCTCGGGCAACTACAGATTGGCCCAGCTAGCAACATCCACATCCCATGTGTGAATAAAACAAAGGTAGACAGCAGAGTTTTGGATAATCTCAACAGTCAATTGATGTTACTGAGGTGGAAATAGGCAGCCTGAATCATGGTATGGATGCATGCTTAATAGCTCAGTTTGAGATTAATATGACACCAAGGTTGTAAACAATTGTAGTTGAACCCCAGTTGCTGGGGGAGAGCTCGAGAACAGGGTTTGTACTAGGAACCAAAGACAGTAGAGGAGATTTAATTTTTTTATTTAATTAGAGGAAATTTTTGCTCATTTATTATATCAGGTAAACAGTCTGATAATTTAGAGATAGTGGAGAAGTTGAAAGAATGGTGGTAAGATAGAAGCTAGGTATGATCAACTTACATGAACAATAGCTCCATCTTTTCAGGTCATGATTCAGACTGAGTAAGATTAGGCACTTTCACAGCAAGCATCTGAATCTTTAGCCTCCTTTCATGTATCCACAGCTTTTTTTAAAATTGAACAGAATGCATTAGAAAGCCAACGTGGAATGATATCTTGCACTTGGTCTTCTTTGTAATCCAGTGTAGTTAGTTGATGTTTCATGCATGCAACATTCCATTCTTAATTCTCTTCACATCATTCACTCCATATGAAGGTGATGGACAGCATGCTCCAAACTGTCCTTTTGTTCTAGTTTGCTTTTGTCTGTTTGAGAGCAGGCGAGGGTTAACTGTCTTAGTTGTTTTGCTTTCTTCTTTCACTGAAACACTCAACATTCTTAAGTTGGCTGCACAATAGGAACCCCCAGTGTGGGGCTTTCAGTTGCTGCACTGCCCACATTCCTTTCACAGGACAGTACTATGTGCTGGTCCATTTGCAAATAGCTGAACAGAATGAGATTTTTGTTATGTCCACCTCCAATGTTAGAATCCAGTCTGTGCAAATATCTCTGATTTGGAAATCTAGTGTTTTTTATTAGTATGGTGACAGGAAAAACATTTTCAGATTCTTTTTCATCTTGTAATGCTTTGTTGTTTTAACTGAGAGCTGATTTCATTGGTTGGGCATAGCTGTCAAGCCCATAGTGATGGGTACAAATCGAACACGTTAATTGCTATAGCTGCAGGGTTCTTGATATTTAAATAAGATGGCAAGAAGGACAAGGTATTGCCTCCTCAGTTTGTTGCATTGAAACAATATGGGACAGTTGACTAACTGACAAATTCAAAAGGCCAAGTCTCCAGATAGATTACTTCCAAATGTTGTCCAAAGAATGGGGTTGCATATGTTAGAAAATAGTGTTCAAGTCACCAAGACTACCTATTACTTCGGAACAAACTACTGCAGATGCTGGAATCTGTACTGAAAACTACAAATGCTGGAGATCACAGCGGGTCAGACAGCATCTATGGAGTGAGAGCAAACTAACATTTTGAGTCTAGATGATTCTGATGAAGGGTCATTTAGACTCAAAGTTAGCTTGCGCTCTCTCTCTCCATGGATGCTTTCTGACCCGCTGTGATCTCCAGCATTTGTAGTTTTTAGTACCTCTTACTTCGTATGTAGTACTTGCTGTTGGTGAGACGTTATAACAGTTATTGTTTGTGGAATTAAATATCTACCAAAATGGGAATTGTGATTTAATCCATGCAACCACAGAGTGCAAGTGTGTCCTGCTTCCAGATAATATAGACAAAGAAATTTGAAGTTTTGGAACTTGTGGAAGAGATCATCAGTTAGTCAGTAACCATCAGCTTCTGCCAAAAGTTGTGGGACAAGAATAACAAAAAACTATAGTTGTCAATTAAGTTAAGTTCCTACTCTGTAGGTGCCATTTTAATTTAGTTTTTTTTATAAATTAGCAAGTTGCTTTTCTCTCGGGTCCCATTTAAAAACGAAAATTTAGGGACATGACTTCATTAGGTTTCCCAAATATAACTTAGCACTGACACTGTGCTTCCATCTTGTCGAAAAATGTTTTTGAATTGAGTAAGTGGTGAGACTTGTTCCTGGATATTGTTTTGAGTTTACACTTAGTCAATGGGGCATCATTGATTCAAATGCCTCCATCGACATTGAATTCTTGTGTCGATACAGGAGTTACAACTCAAAGGACAAAAGTTGAAAGTTCAGTCATGTAGTAATATCTAAGCATCAGTTGACAAGTAGGAGTTAATTTGTCTGCTGTTGCATTGTCTCTTCATCTTCTTTCTTGTACTCTGTAGCCTCCAACATTGACAACCTGGTGCTTGATGAAGACCACTCCGGAGCAAGACGATTGCTGAACCATTGGAGGTAAACCCCACCTTCCCCATTCTTAAACTTGAGGGATAACATCTCTGATTATCCCCCTCTCATTTGGCCAAGGAAGTGTATAACCTACTCCTAGACTTCCAACAAAATTGGCCTGAGAAAAATCCTCTTAGCTTTGCCTTAATGATATAGATGAGATGGGAATGATGTTCTTGAATATAATGGATTAAAAATTTTCATTGTGCAAATCCTTGTAGTGCACAAACTGACCGCATCACTGTGGGTCTGGAATCACTTACTGAACAGCAGATTTCCTCCTTGAAGGGGGATTGGAGAACCCAATGGACGTTTAAAACAACTTAGTAGTCTTATGGTCAGTTATTGGTGCTGGCATTTTTTTGTTGTTCCAGATTTGGTTTGCTCAAATCCTCCAGCTGCGGTGGAGAAATTGAACTCGTGTTTCTGGATCATTAGTCCAGACCTCCTAGTTTTCTGGCCCAATAACTTAACTGCTGCACTGCTGTGTCTCTGAATCTGTTAAATAATTGTATAATATACTTAAAGTTATGGCACCTGTTTTACTGCTGCAGCTAATAATTCAATGCATCTTGCAGAGACAAAAGAGAAGAGGAACTTGGCGAATATTATATGAATAAATATGCCAAGCCAACAGCAGGAGATCAGTAAGTATTCTGTTTCTTAGACATTTTTTAAAAAATTGTTAAATGTTATGATTCGAAACTTATTGCATTGATGAACTTTAGGGTCGATATAAAGGTATTTTTGCTACTGTGGTATTGATCTATCAAGAAAAGGGATTGATTTTATTGGTAATGGATCTATTTGGTTCATGAAGAATAGGAAGCGAGTATGAAGTCTGGAGGATTGGGAGAGATGTTTGGCTGTACCATTGTAGTAGTTCTGCATGGATTGTAGTAATATTGAGGCAAATAATTTTGTTTTTTTAAGCTTTGTTCAGTAATAAATAAGCTATCACTCATTTGGAGAGACACTGTTGAACTAACCAGGATGAGGCCAGAATGTCTAACACCCTCCCAAATAGAATTTTGTTTTAAGGTATTATTTTCTTCTTAATACTTTGTGGGTATTGCTGTAATTGCCCTTGAATGGGGTGGCTTGCCTAGGCTATTGCTGAGGGCAATTAAGAATCAATTTTGTTGCTGTGGATCTGGAGTCACATATAAGCCAGACCATGTTAGGACAACAGATTTCCTTCCCTAGAGAGCATTAGCATAAATCAATTTTCACAACAATCAATGTTTCTATGGTCACTGTTACTGATGACAAGCTTTACTGATGACTACTGAATTTAATTTAAATTTCACCAGATTTGGGCTTGTGTCCCCAGGGCATTAGCTTGATCCTCTGGATCACCCAGTGACATTACCATTGCACTACTGAATCCCCCAACACAGAGCTCTCAATATTATAAGTCTGACTGTATTTTATGTGGCTGCAGAGGTTTTGCACTGATTTCCTTTTCATATGAGACGAGCCAGTAGTAACCCTAGACCGGGGTTGAAACTGGCCAACTGACAGGAGTACAGAACTGTAATGCGTTTACTCATAATCTATGTTTTGTGTATTTAGAAATGAATACGTAACTATAAATCGTGAGCTGAGAATGTATTGTCTCAGCTTTTTTTTACTGGCCTTGCCTAGCTTGCTATGATCTAGTACCATGCGTCCTTCTGTGGGTGGGGCTCGCTTTGTCCAAGATGATGTTCTGAGATGTTTGGTTCCTACTAATGTCTTCCTCTTCTTTTAGTTTCTATGGCGCATCAGATGAACTCTCAGATGACATCACACAGCAGCAGTTACTGCCTGGTGTAAAGTAAGTGAGTCTTTTATTAATTGAACTTTACAACATTTGAAATGGATGTCATTATATTGACCAAAATTGACATATGTTCCCTGAACTAATTCTGTTTTGTTTCTCTACCTCCACTTGCACAGGGATCCTAATTTGTGGACTGTGAAATGTAAGGTATGATTATTCCCCCATGCACAAACTAAATCCTGTGCTTCATGCGTTTCTGAGCGAAAAGAAAATAACATGCCAAAAAGCAATACATTGCAAGATGTATTGTTGACAATATTATATGTATCTGGAAACAAGTGATTACAGCTTTGTAACCAAACTATTACTGTCATCCCAGACATATAAGATAATATTTGCTGCAGATTTCACGTCCCTTGTGAATGAATTTTCCTTTATTCTTAAGACCACAGTGAATAAGCTCCTTTTCCTGCATTACGATCCATCTGCCACCTTGTTGCTGGCTCACTTAATATCTCTTTGCAGGTTCTTTGTGTCCTTCTCATTACTTGTATTACCATCTAACTTTGTATTTTAAGAAAACTTGGATACATTCCTCTCTGTCTGTTTATTTAAGTTATTGATGTCGAGTATAAATAACCAAGACCCCAGCATTGAGTCTTGTGCCTCCACTAGTGAGAACCAATTTAAAAATATCCCATTTACCTCTACCACTTCTTCTACCTTGCCTTTTTATATGCTTAAAAAGGCTGCAAATTCCTTACAGTGGTCTGTTGGCAAGAAAAAGACAACCATAGGAGCTGGATTAATTTAGCAATGTTTTTCCTGAATTTAGAATTGTAGAGTTCCTAAATTGTGAAAGAGGCCATTCAGGGCATTCAGTCTGCACATACCCTTCAAAATTCATCCCACCCAGATTCCCACCCCACATTTACCATGGCTAATTCACCTAGCCTATACGCTCCTGGACACTACAGGGAAATTTACGCTGCACATCTTTGGACTCTGGGAAGAAACTGGAGTACCCAGTTGAAACCCCAACAGACACTGGGAGAATGTGCAAACTCCACACAGGCAGTTGCCCAAGCCTGGAATCAAACCCGAATCCTTGGCACTGAGCCGCTGTAGCGCCTGGCATGGGCAACCAGTAAAAATACTTCTGATTCCTTGTGTGAAATTTTCACTTGTAATTGAGCTGCTACATCTGCAACATTATAGAGTCACACAGTTGGTCCAACTAGTCCATGCCGACCATGTTCCCAAACTAAACTAGTCCCAGTTGCCTCCATTTGGCCCATATCCCTCTAAACCTTTCCTATTCATGTACCTATCCAAATGTCTTTAAATTTTGTAACTGTACTTGCATCTGCCACTTCCTCTGGCAGTTCATTCCACATACAAAACACCCTCTAAATCTTTCTCCTCTCAAAAGTATGCCCCCTAGTTTTGAAATCTACTGCCCTAGGGAAAAGACCTTTGCTATTCATCTTATCTGTGCCCGTCATGATTTTATGAACCTCTATAAGGTCACCCCTCAACCTCCTACACTCCCTTGAAAAAAGTCTCAGGCTATCCTTATAACTCCAATGCTCCAGTCCCAGCAGCATCCTGGTAAATCTTCGTTGAACCCTCTCCAATTTAATAATATCCTTCATATAGCAGTGAGACCAGAACAATACACAGTACTCCAAAAGTAGCCTCGCCAATGTCCTGTACAACTTCAAAATGATGTTCCAAGTCCTATACTCAATGGTCTGAGCAAAGAAGACAAGCTTGCTAATTACCTTCTTAACCACCATGTCTACCCGTGTCACAAATTTCAAAGAACGATGTACCTGAACCCCTAGGACTGTCAGTTCAACAAAATACCCAGGGCCCCATCATTAACTGTATGTGCCCTGCCCTTTGTTCACCATAGAAGTGACCTGCACCCCAGGCACAGTCTTATTTTCTCATGAGATTGATGGGTGTTATTTACCAATTGAATAGCATGCCCCATCTAGTGGATAAGGCAGACATTACTGAGTTTAGTTGGTCATTCCTTAACTTACCTTGTGTTTGTAATGGAATTTTATACCAAGGAAGGAGAAAAGTCATGTTCTGGTTGTGGAAATCATCCACTTGAAACTATTTCAATAATTCCATAGTCAAAAGAACTTACTGTATGCTATATCTAGACATATGGTCCTGATTTAACAACAAGTGCAAAATATATAATTCCTGTAGCTGAGCTTTATTAATCTATCTCAACAGTGTAGTGCGTATCTTGGGATTCTGGAGAATTTAGAGATCATTTGAACTTGCATTTTCTAGGTTGTTCACATCTGAAGAAGCCCCATGTATTCCCAAGTTATATACACATGTATGTTTGGTACCATATGAAAGCTGTTGCTGCTGGGCTGGTTTAAAAAAAATAAAAGTTCCTTTCATGTTCCATATTTCTAGTTAGTAAAATTTGGAGTTGTGACTTGATTTATCTTTCCTTTTTCCAGATCGGTGAAGAACGAGCAACAGCTATTTCATTGATGAGGAAGTTTGTTGCCTATCAGTTTACAGATTCGGTAGGTATCCTTCTCACGGTTCTTAAACAGCAGCTTTAGATCTCTTTAAGACCATTGGTGGAGCTAGCCAACAGAAACATGCGAAAATCTAGTCGCGAGTTTTCCACTACTGCAGTCTTGAGGATTAGACTGTTTCATGTTATTCTTACCATTCTCTAAGACATATAGTGACTTATGATATGAAAATGATGAATTGTTGTGCTCCAAGACTTGTAATTGTCATGCCATCCTCATACCCTGTACAAGTCATTTCAAAGAAGAAGATGACTAGTTTGTGCCATCCCTCTCTGAAAAGCACTCTGAAGGCACTGGATGCTGCAAGAGCTATGGGCCGTGACAACAACCTGTATTGGAATAAAAACTAACTAATTATAGCTCTTGCCAAGCTGTTTCCACATTGTGGTAAATTGCCCAAGTATGTCTTGTCCACCAAAAGCAGAGTCGGAAGTCACATGACTTCAGGTTATAGTCCAACAGGTTTAATTGAAGTCACAAGCTTTCGGAGTATTGCTCCTTTGTTAGATGAAGTGATTTTGAATAAGCCTGTTAAACTATAACCTGGTGTTGTGTGATTTCTTGCTTTGTCTATCCCAGTCCAACGCTGGCACCTCCGCCTCATCACCAAAAGCAGGACCAATTCAGATTGGTCAATTATTGTCCTGTTGGTCTAGTCTCAATCATCAACAAAGTCATGGAAGCGGTCAGCAATAGTGCTATTAAGTAGCACTTAAAGGCAATATCTTACCCCTGATATTTGTTTTGGGTTCCACTTGGCTCATAACCTCATTACAGCTAAACTCAGTGAGGTGAGAGTGATTGCCTTTCATATCAAGGCAGAATTTGACTGTGGCATCAGGGAAGTCCTTGCAAAACTGAAAATAGTGGGAACACAGGAAAATCCTCCACAGGGATTTGTTGGAGCCCAATCACTTTTTTGTCCTGGGATATTACAGCAAATATTTCTCAGGACATTTGCTGATGATTGCACAATTTGCAATTCCTCAGATACAGAAGCAATCCATATCTGTATACGGAAAGACTTGGACAACATTTAGGCTTGGGCTAATAAGTAGCATGCAGCATTTGTGCCATGCAAATGCCTGAGCAGTGACACCTCAAATGAGAGAAAATCTAACCATCTCCCCACGACACCCAATAGTAATACCATTGCTAGATTCTCCGGTATCAACGTCCCAGGTGTTACCATTGACTAAAAACTGAATTAGACCAGTTATATAAATATTTTAGCTACAATAGCAGGTCAGAGGCTGGGAATTCTATAATGAGTAACTCACCACCTGTTTCCCCAAAGACTGCCCCGCCATCTACAAGGCAAGAATCAGGAGTGAGTTAGATAACTCTCCACTTGCCTGGATGACTGCAGCTCCAGCAACACTCAAAGCTCAACATTACCTAGGACAAAGTTTGATTGGCACCTCCTCCATCATCTTCACATTACTCCTCCACTAATGGTGCACAGAGGCGGCAGTGTGTATAATCTATAAGATGCACTGCTGCAACTCACCAAGGAATGGTGAACAGCACCCTCCAAATCTGTACCATCTAGCAGGGCACAGGCAACAGATGCCTCAAGACATCACCACCTGCTTGTTGGAAATAGTGAGGACTGCAGATGGTGGAAGCCAGCGTCAATAAAATGTGGAGCTGGAGAAGCACAGCAGGTTAGACAGCATCGGAGGAGCAGGAAAGTCGATGTTTCGGGTCCGGACCACATAGTAGGTGCACTGATGCCACATGGACTGCAGCAGCTGACGAACGTCACCATCTTCTCAAGGGCAAATAGAGATAGGCAACAAATGCTGGCTTAGCTGGCAGACATGAGCAGTGACTAATTTTCAAAAAACATGCTAGATGTTGTGGTTGAGGGGGGATGTCTTCCTGTCCTGTTAAACCCACCTTCCACGCCCTAGTCACCGCTTGATTTTAATCATCGGTGTAGTTAAAATGATTGAACTCAGACTTTCAAGTTATTGTTTCAGTCCCATCGGTACACGTATTCCCATTAAAAAAATTTTTTTCCTGATTTCTCTTAAAGGCAGTGACTTATGGTAGAGCACATTTCATGAGTGCCAACAGCCTTTTTCTGGTTCCCAAATCACAGCTGTAAGCCTGAAGGTTGTAGCTTCACATTCCTGCTCCAGAGGCTAGTACAAAATCTGGGCTGACACTCCTGTATGGTGCTGAGGGACAGCTGCAGTGCAAGAGGTCCACCCTTCTGATGAGAGGTTAAATTGAAACCTCATTTGTCCTCTCAGGTGGCTGGAAGAGGCATTAAGTAATGAACTAATGAGGAGTTCTCCTTGGATTCCTGGTCATTCATTGTCCCTCAGCCATACTTAAAACACATGATTTGATCATTTGGCGCAGTGATGTTTGTGGGAGTTTTCAGTGCGTAAGTTTTTCACCTGTGCTTCTTATGCTGCAACAGTGACTATAAATGGGAAAAGGTGCTTCATTGGTTGTGAAGTGTTTTGGGAAGGGAGAGAGAGCCACCTGAGATCATGAAAAGTGTTATCAGAAATCTGAGTTTGTTTTGTTCTCAGTAGGCTTTTTGATAATCAAAATCACATCCAGTTCCATGGTGACCACTGTTAGGCACAAACTGTCCAGCAGAACAGAGCATGATAGCTCTGGCCATTCACTTCCTAGTCCAGTCATACTGAGACATTGGCAGAACTGCTGCCCCAGCTGAGATCAACCAAGTCAGCAAACAATAGAATTGAACAGACCACCTTGTCTTTATGGACCAATGTCTCACACAACAGGAAGGGTTTCTTTGTTAGCATTCTCCAAATTATGTCTATCCTCTTAATAAAATTTAAGGATTTAAAAAGTTTTGATTTCTTGATTTTTCCCTTCTAAAAGTGCTTGAGAAGTGTATATTGCAGGAGTGCAAGACGATGTTCAGTCATGAACTTATTATTTGACATCACTGAAATTTTCACGTTTTGTTGCCTTCAGTCATGATTGCTTAACTCTTGCTATACTGAGTAACCTGCAGTTCAGTGATAGATTGATTCTGTTACGAATTTAGTGTTCAAAATATATGTTTTAGTTTTGAATAAAGTGCGCACACAGTTTTTTCATTTTGTTTTCTTCCATTTCTTTTTGCCTGTAGCCCATCCAAATCAAGTCTGTTGTTTCCCCTGAGCACGTGAAGGGGTACATTTATGTTGAGGCATACAAACAGACTCATGTCAAGCAGGCCATCGAGGGTGTGGGGAACCTCCGGATAGGGTACTGGAACCAACAGATGGTTCCTATCAAGGAAATGACAGATGTGCTGAAGGTGGTGAAGGAGGTGACCAACCTGAAACCGAAATCCTGGGTTCGTCTGAAAAGAGGTCTGTACAAGGATGACATTGCACAGGTAAAGCCTTTCTGTCTTTGCAGTCTTCGTAATGTGATAGACAGACAGCCTAATATGGATAGTGTCCCAATGCCAGCACACTGTAGACCAGGGTTGCCCTAGATTTCAGACTTGCCTGGATTTCAGATTACCTGTTAACCCGACGTGTATATCCATAACATGTGCTGGTCTGTGTTAAAATTGCACGTTTCTAACCGAAGATTCAACCCCCCACTCCTTGAGTGAGATGGCTTATGATAAGCACAGTCTAGGACAATTGCTCAATGCAAACAATGGACGGGGTAAATTATATGAATGTTGAGCTGTGCACAGAGTGAAAAAAGTGGTTTTTTGGACAGTTTCCGTTTCCAAGCAGCTACATTTGTTGTCCTATACCTGATTGAATGTATTAGACCATCTCACGATAGTATCGCAAATCATTATATTGTGTTGCAAAAGTGGAGGAGCCCAATCTGAAACCATTACCTTCCCTTCAGGCTGCCAACGTAAATATTAGTACTTACCACGGTACCCTGTCTCACCTATTGACTTTCAAAAAATGTACTGCTTACTTTTTCAGGTGGACTATGTTGAGCCAAGCCAGAACACCATTTCTCTGAAACTGATCCCAAGAATTGATTATGAGCGAATCAAAGCTCGAATGAGTTTGGTAAGAGCCCATCTTCAGTTACAAGTTGATATTCTGTATCTGTGGTGAACTGATGCTGTATCCAATTGTGCTGACAATTGTCGTTCTTCCTTCTATCCTCCTACTTCTTTGTTTGTTCTCTGCTGAAAGCAGGCCCAACTCAGTGCTGCAACTTCCACTGGGGTGTAGGGTAAGGTGGTGGGTTGGAGCAAGATCAAACCCCTTAATGTTTACATGAATCTGATCCAAAGGTTGTCAAGCAATTGGCCTCCCCACGGAAGCCAGGTTACAATGGCAACATACACTTTTACATGTATGTTGTAACCTGGAGCTGTGGACAATACTGGTATAAACTCCAATTGCTTTCTTTTTCAGTGTCATTAGTTTTATGAAAGAAATGCCCTGTCTTGCATTATCCAAACGAAATAATTGCGAGGCAGGGAGATAGTGTTGAACAAAGATTTTCCCCCTGCCTTGAACTTCCTTAATCTAATTTGAACACTTAACCCTAAAGACCTGTTGCTTACTGCTCTCCATTTTTCATTTTGATTTAGTGCAATGATCTGTTGAGCATCTGAATATTTTTAATATTTCAATCCACAGAAAGACTGGTTTGCTAAAAGAAAAAGATTCAAGAGGCCGCTTCAGCGATTGTTTGATGCAGAAAAAATCAGGTATGATTTTATTGATAGAGTGTGTTGTAGGTATTTTTGTATCAACCTGTTCAGAGTTGTTGTTACACACTTCTGGAGCAGGTAGGACTTGAACCCAGGTCTTCTGGCTCAGAGGCAGGGATATTACCTGCCTGAAGGAAGAGGCAGTATCAAAGAATTGGAGTCAAACTCTTTTCAGAGTTAGAAAGTTAGAAAATGCTTCTTCACTCACAAGTTGCAAAACTGTGACACTGCCTTCTGCAAATAGGAATTAATGCTAAATCAGTTACTTTCAAATCTGAGATAGATTGATTGTTAGACAAAGTAATAGTACGGATCAAAAGTCACTGTATGGAGATAGGTTACAGATACTCCGCCATCTCACTGAATGGTAGGCCAAGCTCAAGAGACTAATTCACATTGCCTTGCTCCAATTTTCCTGTTGGCATGTGGTACTGGTTCCCTAACATTACAATATCATGATGATGGTTCTCTGCTTCCCGTGTCTGTAGATGTGATGTGGAGGTGCCTGTGTTGGACTGGGCTGGAAAAAGTCAGAAGTTACACGGCACTGGGTTATAGTCCAACAGGTTTATTTGAAATCACAAGCTTTCGAAGTGACTTCACCGACAAAGGAGCAGTGCTCCAAAAAGCTTGTGATTTCAAATAAACCTGCTGGACTATAACCTATTGTCGTGTGACTTCTGACTTTGTCTTTAGATATAAATCCCAATTCCTAAATGGATACTATGTGAATTAGTGAATTATAAACTTGATCAGACCAATGTTCAATTTTTTATTATTTTAAAATTGTTTCATGAGATGTGGGTGTGGGTGGTTACACCAGCATTTATTGCTGTGGACTATGTTGTGAGCAGCCTCCTTAAACTGCTGTAGTCCGTGTCTTTTAGGTACACCCATAGTGCTGTTAGGGAGCTAGTTCCAGGGTTTTGATCCAACAGTACTAAAGGAATAATAATAATGTTTCAAGTTAGGATGGTTGTCCCATGAAGGTGAAGATGCAGGTTGCGGTGTTCCATGCATCTGCTACTTGTGTATTTCTAGGTGGTAGAGGTCATGGGTTGGAAAGGTATGTTGAAGGAGTCTGGGTGATTTGCTGTAATGAATCATGTAGGTGGTCCACACTGCTGCCATAGCGGTTGTAGAGCGAGTGAATGTTGAAGATAGTGGATGGGGTACCAGTAAAGTGTGCTGCTTTGTACTGGATAGTATCAAGCTTCATAAGTGTTGTTGCAGCTGAATGCATCCAAGCAGGTGGGGGGAGTATTCTACAACACTGCTGACTTGTTCTTTGCATATGGTGGATAGACTTTTGTTATGGAGAACAGGAGGTTAAATGAAAGAAAATGCTTGATATTCACTTTATAAGTAAGAAGTAACAATTTATTTAACCCTAATGGTGAACAAGTTAACATAATTACTAACAAACGGAACAATTCCTCCTTAACTTCTTACTACTCCCAAACTGAACTAAATTCCACAGGTATGCTGTTCCAATAAGCACAAGTCCCACTTGTATGAGCCCAAGTAATAAGAAAATAAATTAAAACTTCATCTCTCAAAGTCTACACGCCTTTCTTCCACTGATCCGGCTGTCAGGGATGTTCTGTCTGTGAAGTCTTCTGTGAGGACTCTTAGCTAGAAGAGCTGTGCTACCTTTTATGTACAGATGGTATTTTCTTAGAGAACTTAGTGATTTCTTGTGAGAGTTGGATGCTTATTTCTCAGATGGTGGTTCACTCTAACATTGATTTTCAAAAACTGTCTCCTTATATACTTTGGATGACATGCTAATTTTCTTATAATAGCATTGGTCCGAGGTTGTCAAAACCATTAGACTTAAATTCAGAGATAGTAGGAACTGCAGATGCTGGAGAATCTGAGATAACAAGGTGTAGAGCTGGATGAACACAGCAGGCCAAGCAGCATCAGAGGAGCAGGAAGGCTGATGTTTCGGGCCTACTATCTCTGATACAGACTTTAAATTCAATTGGCTTTCAATTGCTAAGTGCTTGGTTTAAGTTAATTGGCTGATTCAAGCTAGTTATCAAAACAAGCTTAAGGCTTCCAAGCACACGGCCAATTGATACTCGTTTCAATTTCAGAACTGGCTATACATCTTCAATCACATACAGACACATTTTTATTCTGTATAAATCTCTAAGCTTAGAAAAGCACTTTACCTCTTAAAGGAACCCCCCACTCTCCTCCCGTACCTTTTTTATTTACAAACAAATTCTAGCTTCTAGCTTCCTGTCTCCCAATTCATTTTTACTCTGCACAACATCGTAACACTGTGTTGAGTTATTCACAACAGAATTCTCGCCATTGACCTTCTCTTATAACCACAATTTATATATATAGTCGAGTTCAGTTTCTGGTGTTGCTATATGTGTGTGTATATTAGATAAAGATATATTTGTAGACATGAACTGCTTCAATGAACTCATCCCCCCCCCGCCGCCGCCCCTTCTGAATTTATGATGGAGAGGAGGTCATTGATGAAGTAAACTACCCTGAGGAACTCCAGGCTGGGACTGAGATGATTGGCGTCTGAATCCACAGCCATTTTCCTTTGTACTAAGTATGACTCTAACCAATGGAGAATTTTCCCCTGATTCCCATTGACTTAGTTTTGGTAGGTCTCCATGATATCACACTCAATCAAGTGTTACCTCAATGTTAAGGATAGTTACTGTCCATTCACTTCCAGAATCAATACTTTTTTTCAATATTCATACCAAAGATGTAATGGAGTCAGGAGTGGAATGGGTATGGTGGAATCCAAACTGAACATCAGTGATCAGATTCTGATGGTGTTCCTGGACCCAAAGCATTAACTCTGCTTTCTCTCCACAGATGCTACCAGACCTGCCCAGTTTATCCAGCCATTTCTGTTCTCGTTTCAAATTTCCACCATCTGCAGTTGTTTGTTTTATGTCAGTGGTCAGGTTGTTGCTCTTTTAAGTGCTGCTTGACAGTGTTGATGATCCTTCTATCACTTTGTTGATCAAAAAGTAGACAGGGCAAGATTAGATGGATTTGGATTTGTCCTGTATCTTTGTCAGTATGATATACTTGGGCATTTTTTCATCTTGTCAGATAGATGTCTATGTTGTAGCTGTACTGGAATAGCTTGGCTACGATTTCTGAAGAATTTCTGAAGAAGGTTCCCGGCCCTAAACGTCAACTTTCCTGCTCCTCTGATGCTGCCTGGCCTGCTGTGTTCCTCCATAGAACATAGAACATTACAGCGCAGTACAGGCCCGTCGGCCCTCGATGTTGCGCTGACCTGTGAAACCAATCTGAAGCCCATCTAACCTACACTATTCCATTATCATCCATATGTTTATCCAATGACCATTTAAATGCCCTTAAAGTTGGCGAGTCTACGACTGTTGCAGGCAGGGCATTCCACATTCTTTGAGTAAAGAACCTACCTCTGACATCTGTCCTATATCTATCACCCCTCAATTTAAAGCTATGTCCCCTCGTGCTAGCCACCACCATCCGAGGAAAAAGGCTCCCACTGTCCACCCTATCTAATCCTCTGATCATCTTGTATGTCTCTAT
>NC_063370.1:15107206-15178160 GCF_021869965.1 Rhincodon typus
TTTTTCCTGTACCTGAGGTGTGACTACCTCCCTGTAACTCCTCTCAATTACCCCCTCAGCCTCCCGAATGATCCGAAGTTCATCCAGCTCCAGCTCCAGTTCCCTAACGCGGTTTCCGAGGAGCTGGAGTTGGGTGCACTTCCCGCAGATGAAGTCAGTGGGGACACTAGTGGTGACCCTTACCTCCCACATTCTACAGGAGGAGCATACAACTGCCCTAATATCCATTCCCACTGTTCTGAATTCTGCAAAAAAAAGCTCCGCACTGTGTTATCTCTGGCTCCAGCATTGGCAGTTCTTACTATCTCTTAACCAGGGGCACAGCTAGTTTTGAAACATGCACTTCCAGTATAGTCACTGAATGTTGTTGAGGGCCCATTGCCTTTGTAGCATCCAGTGCCTTCAGCCATCAAATGTTATCAAATAGAAATAAATAGAATTAGCTGGAGACTGACGTCTGTAATATTGGAACTTCAGGAGGACACTGAGATAGTTCATCCACTCAGCACTTCTGACCTTAGGTGAATGCTAATGCTTCAGCCTTCACTTTTGCATTGTCATTTAATGACAGGTCTTCAGTGGCATTCTTATTATTTAGTTATTTGAGATGCTTATTATCTAATCAAAGCAATAGTTAAATTTAAGATCATACAGAATGATAGGGCGGCATGGTGGCTTAGTGGTTAGCTCTGTGCCTCACAATACCAGAGATCTGGGTTCAGTTCCACCCTCGCACAACTTTGTATGGATTTTGCACATTCTCCCCGTGCCTGCGTTTCCTCTGGGTGCTCTGGTTTCCTCACCATCCAAAGATGTGCAGGTTAGGTGATTGGCCTTGCTAAATTTCCCACAGTGTCCAGGGATGTGCAGACTAGGTGGAACTAGGGTTTCAGGGATAAGGTAGAGAGGGATAGGTCTTTGGTGGGATGCTCTTCAGAAGGGCAGTATGGTCTAGATGGGCTGAATGGCCTGCTTCCACATTGTAGGGATTCTATGAACCTGAGCACTATTTAGATTTTGCAACCTTATTAAGTTTGTTGCATTCTATTTGATGTCTAATTGATTTGTTTGAATTGAAATTGTAAATTTCACAGATCGCTGGGTGGAGACGTGACCACAGATGGAGACTTTCTTATATTCGAGGGCAACCGCTATAGCAGAAAAGGATTCTTGTTCAAAAGTTTTGCCATGTCTGCAGTGGTAAGTAATGCATCCACTGGGATCTTTTGTAGTAGTGTGGCTTGGAATTATGTTTTTGACGTGCACGTTTCAAAGTTTTCCAAAGCCGCTTACTTCCTGTGGTGACTACTTGCTTTGCACATATCGTGTGGATGATTAATTGAAACTTGACTGTTTTTGCATTGATGCACAGTTAGCAGTGTAATTGAAAAATGCATGAAACTATATTATCTAAAACAAAAGCTACCTGACATGAAACAAGCTATTTTCCCAATCTTTGATGGATGTTAACGCAGTTCTGTCACAATTTTAAATGCTTTAGCAATGGTCTTTGATACAGCAGGAATGTCCTGTAAATGTCATGCTCCTTGCTGCTGAAATTGCAACACCTTTTCTGCCACGTTTTGTTTTACTTATTTAAAGTTTTTGAGAAGATTTGTAGCTTGGGTTGTGGATGAAGTTATAGACTTGCTTCACTGGAGCCGCACTGACGATGTTACCGAATAGGGTGACAAAACGTCTGCAATCAAACGCGCTGGTTTGGCGAGCAAGTCTACAACCTGATGTTTTACGTATCTTCTGACACACCATGAGCAACATAGGAGATCTTCTAGTCTCTACAAAGTATGTAATAGTGATACGGTGGATAAGGTCCATCTCTCTCTCTCTCTCTCTATCTCTCTCTCTCTCTCTCTCTCTCGCGCGCTCTCGCGCTCTCTCTCTCTCTCTCTCTCGCGCGCTCTCGCGCTCTCTCTCTCTCTCTCTCTCTCGCGCGCTCTCGCGCTCTCTCTCTCTCTCTCTCACTCTCTCTCTCTCTCACTCTCTCTCTGCTTTCCCAATCCATTAACTCCACCACCTGTCTCATCACACATTTTGTGCACTCAAAGGTAAGCCTCATTTACCTGGTACATCTGGATACTTCAGTTTATGTGGCCTGCATTTCTTTACTTTCATGCCACCTGTCAGGAAGGGTTGGTTTTGAAAATCAGGTAGAGTATAGAATTT
The DNA here is from genome assembly GCF_021869965.1 of Rhincodon typus. Lineage (NCBI taxonomy): Eukaryota > Metazoa > Chordata > Chondrichthyes > Orectolobiformes > Rhincodontidae > Rhincodon > Rhincodon typus. The sequence goes on from NC_063370.1 coordinate 15,109,391, forward strand.
AGATAATAAGATGTTTAATCTCTGATTAAATTGATTGAATTTATTCTTGCAATGTTAAGCATTAGGTGAAATTCTGTCTTCTAAATAGAATTTTGCAGAAGTTTTATCATAGTGTATTTGTTCTTTTTTGTCACCAGGGTGCTAGTTGGGTGTGCTCCTACACTTTCACCAATTCCTGTCTGATTCAGATGCTGGGATGTGTGTGGGATGAATGTCCTTGCCTTTGGAAATTTACTGTTTGGGAAAACCTTTTACTTTGCTGTGGCATTCTGGTTCAGAGTAGAACCCAGTGTGTGGCCACTCTACCGTGTGATCAAGCATCAAGGCACCTCGAGCCTTCAGTCTTATTTCTCCAATGGTTTGTATTTCTTGGAATAACTGGAGTGACTCTTTGCATGTTACAGATTACTGAAGGAGTGAAACCCACACTTTCTGAGCTTGAAAAGTTTGAGGACCAACCAGAGGGCATTGACCTGGAGGTTGTGACTGAATCAACAGGTACTTGTTTTGTGCAAGAGAGAAATCAGCTGTTCGCTTCAGAGCTTTAGACCGACATGTTTGTATTTTGTTGCCTCAAAGTGATTTCTAATTTGGTTTCCCCGCATTCCTACATTTGCATGTGTAGTGCTCAGTCTGGTAATGTGTGTCTGGTTCACTGTTCCTAGTTGAATTTGTAAAATTATTAGCCTTGGTGCCTTTGGGTTAGAAAGATTGAAAATTAAATGCAGTTTCCTGTCCTGTTCTTGGAACTGCTGACCCATGCTAGTGAGTGCGGGGCAAAACTGGGCTCAGCAATATAGCAATATGACTTACAGTCATACAGTCAGAGAACACTCATCAGCAGTATATGTGGAGAATGGCTAAGTCATAAAAGTTCTCAAGGACATTTAGTTGCAATGGAAATGTATTATCCCAACTTGATAGTTGAAGGAGATGGGCAGGAATTCAAAAAATCCGACTACAACTGCCATTTTAAAAAAAAATCATTTTGTAAGTGCTGTAAAAGGTATGTTGGTGCCCATATTTACTGCTACAGAAATTTAAAGAACATTTTACCAACTGTCTATGGAAGTGTTGTTTGTGTTGTGTTTTTATGGGCCTTTGTAATACTGCGGGTAATTGTTTAACTTGACAATCCTTTCAAACAGTGCCTAGAGGTTGAGTACGTAGTACTAATGGGAATAATATGTTCGTTCTTATTTAATATAGCTTTAATCATGTAAAGCTAGCATATTACAGAAATATAGAAATTTAAACTAATGAAAAGTAACGTGGAAATTGATATTAGAAATATTTGGCATTATCAACCAAATGGGAGGTGACATTTCGATGTTAAAAATGGAGTTGGGTGCTGTAATGAAGAATTGGGATATCCGAGATAATATACTTCGGCTGTTTGACTTCTTGTGCTCTTGATTGACTCTTAAGTATGATGTTTTGTCTCTTTTTCCAGGCAAAGAAAGAGAACACAACCTGCAACCTGGAGATAATGTAGAAGTTTGCGAAGGTGAATTGATAAACCTGCAGGGTAAAATCTTGAGTGTGGAGGGCAACAAGATCACAATTTTACCCAAACATGAAGATCTGAAGGTATGGAGGAATATAGTTTGAGAATCAAATCATCTCTACTGGTCAGTAAGGAAAGGTTTTCAATCCGTTGCACATGATTTTTGGTTGTTTCCATCTGATATCTGTTCACTTGCTATAGCAGCCAAAGCCAATTTAAACAAATCTAGCATGTTTAATCACCTGTTAATTTAAAACTAGTCCTGAAGTAAGTTATGACCTGAATTATGGAAAAGGGGATGTTAAATGAAAGAAAATCTGATATTCACTTTGTAAGTGAATTTATTTATTTATTTAACCCTAGCAGTGAAAAAATTAACATAATTACTAACAAACTGAACAATTCTTCCTTAACTATTAACTATTCCCTAACTGAACTAAATTCTACTGGAATGTTGTTCCAATAAACACAAGTCCCATTTATATAAACCCAAGCAATAAGAAAATAAATTAAAACTTAGTCTCTCAAAGTCCAAGTGCCTTTCTTCTGTTCTCAAGTCATAAACGCCTTTCTTCCACTGACCCGGCTGTCAGGGATGTTTTCTCTGTGAAGTCTTCTGTGAGGACTCTTAGCTAGAAGAGCCATGGTACCTTTTATGAATAGATGGTGCTTTCTTAGAGAATTTAGCGATTTCTTGTGAGAGCTAAATGCTTATTTCTCAGATGGCCGTTCGCTCTCACACAGATTTTCAAAAACCGTCTACTTGTATACCTTGGATGACATATTACTTTTCTTACAATAACATTGGTCCGAGGTTGTCAAAACCATCAGATTTAAATTCAATTGGCTTTCATTCGCTAAGTGCTTGGTTTAGATTAATTGATTCCATCTAGTTGCCAAAACATCAAAACAAGCCTAAGGATTCCAATCACACAGTCAATTGATACACATTTCAATTTCAGAACTGTCTGCACATCTTCAGCTTACACACAGACAATTTTTAAATATAAATCTCTAAGCTTAGAAAAGCATTTTACATCTTAAAGGAACCATGCACTCTTCTCCCTTATCATTTTTTTTTTACAAACAACTTCTAGCTTCCTGCCTCCCAATTCACAATTACTCTGCACAACTTCGTAACACCTTACCATTTACAAATCTAAGGGGAGAATCCACTCTTGCGAGAGATCTAATCAGCTGTTAACCAGTAAAACAAGAATGGATTGTGATGCAGCTCCTGCTAGAAGTGTGACTGTGCAGACACTGGGTGAGGCCAAGTTTGGGTTCAGCTGTGCTGCCCTTTTCATTCTGTAAACTACTGTTCACTGTTGAGACTCGTGCATGGATCCTGGCTGTTATTGTGGAGTATTAAAAGGTGTGTATTAGGGAAAAGGGAGGACATTGAGAAGAAAAAACAGGAACTAAACTTCAGCTTTCTAACAAATGAAAGAATGCATCTCAGTTTAACGAAAAATATCGTTGCTGTTGAGGTGACAATACGTAGACCATATGTCCATGATGACTCTGTCATTATATTGAACAGGATGCCCCTCCAACTGTTTGCAACGGGTAGAGTACTGATCATGCTTGGAATATAATTTGTAACATTAATCGTGATCTTATGATTGGACAGCACTTTGTGTGCTATGAGTTGCACTAACAACCAATTTACAATTGTTAGTTAGGCACACTTTTATACTTGCTAAAAATTACGAATATTCATACAGTGATCTGTCTTCCGCGGGAAAACGAAACATCTCCAGCCATTTTATTGAATTAAACAATCTTCAGGGATACCGGTTCCATGGTCCATTCTCCGTGGTAACACCTTGGCCAATCAGAGCAGACTCACCAACTGAGCTGACCCCTTTTCTTATGTAGAACAAATTGTTGCTTCCTTTGTAATTTGGCATTCTTGAATCTGTCCTGACGAGTGCAAAGTGAAAAGCTTTGACAGTATTTCATCTTCTTTTCAACAATACTCAACTTCTGAATTGCCAAGCAAAGAAAAGTTAGTTTGTTTGTTAGAAAGATTTAAAATCTCACCGTTGTCTAGGTCTAAGTTGATCAATTGATTGATGATGAATATGACTCCATTTAATATCTGTTTGTTTGCAGGATCCTTTAGAATTTCCAGCTCATGAATTACGCAAATACTTCAAAATGGGAGACCATGTGAAGGTGATAGCAGGGCGATATGAAGGAGATACAGGACTGATTGTGCGAGTGGAAGAGAATTTTGTCATTCTTTTTTCGGATCTAACAATGCATGAGGTAATGTTTTAAAGGATATGTATTCTAAAGTAAAACACTTGGAAGTAAACGTGGCAAGGGTACTGTCCAAATTGTATAAGATAAAGAAATATAGATGCTGGAAATCTGCAACAAAAACAGAAATTGCTGGAGAGCTCAGCAGGTATGGCAATATCTGTAGAGAGAAAGCAAAGTTAACATTGAGTTCTGTGACCCTTCTTCAGTATGTTGATATGCCTGACTCCCAGATGCCTAAAACAACCACTCTACTTGAATCTTCGTTTTAGTAGGAAGTTAATTGGAAACATCTCGGAATGTCTTTATAGAATCCCTGAAGACATCAAACAATCCTGCCAATTCATGGGAGCTTTTGTTTGTGACCGAGCAAAATAGAGAAAGTTCATTCAGTTGTGGGGGGCGATACCAAACACATTGGGAGCCAAGAAAGGCAAAATAGTAGAGTAGCTTTTGTTGGGGCAGACTCAATAGGCCATTGAGCTTCTTCTGTACTATGTGATTCTGTGATCCTGTTGGAGAGGGCACACAAATCTTCCAACAACTCATTTGCCTGACCTCTCAAAACTACTTAGCCCACTTGACAGTCTGCAGATTGTACATTGGACTTTATCAGCCATTTCTGAACTCATTGAACTGGAGTGGAAGCAAGTCATCCCCTATCTAGGGAGATTGCCCAAGAAGGATTACTGATAGAGACTGACATTTTTCTCCTGGCTGGCCTGAAATGTCAGGGCACAGCCTCAAGGTAAGGGGCTGCTCAGTTGGAGCCAAGGTGGGGAGAAATTTCTTCAGACAGAGAATTCTTTAGAATTCTTTACTTCAGAGTTGTGAAAAGACAGATTTTAGGTCGCTCGGGAAATTGGAGTTGAAGCTGAAGATCAACCGTAATCTTATTAGCATAGCACAGCAGGCTCGATGGGCCAAATGGTCATCTACTCTTTCTTTTTCTTACGTACTTACGTCTGCAGTTGGAAACGTCAAAACTGAACACGGTGATTCAAGTATGGTCTTGCCAAAGCATTATATAACATTTGTAAATAGTAGGATGCAGTGTGAAGGATTAGATAATTATATGAATTAGGAGCTGGAGTTGGCCTCTGCCATTCAGTAAAATCATGGCTGATCTGAATACTTCACAATCCCACCTACCTCCAGAAACCATCAAGAATTTGTCCACCTCTGCCTTAAAATATTCAAAATCTCTGCTTAGGCTACGGTTTGAGGAAGAGTTCCAAAAACTCATGACCCTCTGAGAGAAGAAAATTATTCTCATTCCCTTGCATGGACGGCCATTTACTTAAAAAGTCACCCTAGCTCTAGATTTTCCGACAAGAGAAAATATTCTTTCCATGTTCACCATTTAAAGACCCCTCTGAATCTTGTGTGTTTCAGTCAGACCTCTCTTACTCTTCTAAACTTGAGCAGATGCAATCTCAACCTTTCCTCATATGATAACTTGCCTATTACAGATTTTAGCTTAGTAAGCCTTCTTTGAATTGGTTCCTATATATAGAAACATACAAGATAGGAGCTGGAGGAGGCCATTTGGCTCTTCAAGCCCGTTCTGCCATTCTTTGTGATCATGGCTGATCGTCCAACTCAATAGCCTAATGCTGCTTTCTCCCCAGAACCTTTGATCCCATTTGCCCCAAGTGCTATGACTAGTCGCTTCTTGAATGCATTCAATGTTTTGGCATCAACTACTTCGTGTGGTTATGAATTCCACAGGCTTACCACTCTTTGGGTGAAGAACTATCTCCTCACCTCCGTCCTAAATTGTCGACCCCACATTCTCACGCTGTGACCCCTGGTTCTGGATCTTTCCTTAAATATGGAAACCAGTTCCAGAAACAATACTATACAATCTCAATGTCCTGTGTAACTAAAGCATAATCTCCCTAATTTAGCTGACAGCTGGTTTGTAATTTGGAGTGCCATCAACAGCATGGGCTCAATTCCTACACCAGCTGAAGTTACCGTGAAAGATTTTTCTTCTAAAACTCTTCCCTCACCTGAGGTGAATTGTGGTGATCCTCTGGTTAAAGCACGACCAGTCATCTCCTCTCTAATCAATACAGCCCTATGGTCTGGTAATACTATGACGACTTTACCTTTACCTTTTATCTTTTTAAATGTTTGGATGCTCTTTAACGACTTGTATTACTGAAGAAAAGCTACGTGGATTATTATAAGATGATGAATAATGGTTATTGTGGCACTGAGGGATGAACCTTTAAGGACCAAAATGCTATTTTCGTATCAAATGGTGTTTTTATTTTGTGAAAGTTGAATATTTCACTTCTATTAGTATAAGCCATATGGAAAGTCTCCCTCTTCGATCCTTGATATATTTTGGTTTTTGCCTTGGTTCCTCACTTGATGAGGACATGATGTGGAGGTGCCAGTGTTGGACTGGTTTGGAAAAAGTCAAGTCCCACAACATCAGGTTATAGTCCAACAGGTTTATTTGAAATCCCAAGCTTTCAGAGGGCTGCCTCTTCGTCAGGTGAAGTCTGAAGATCCTACACTTCACCAGGTGAAGGAGCAGCAGTCCGAAAGCTTGTGATTTCAAATAAACCTGTTGGATTATAACCTGATGTTGTGAGACTTCTAACTTGATGAGGACAGAATGTTCACTGGCTCATTATTGTGGGCTTGTCAAGAAATCATTGTTTGTTCATTGGGAATTCCTAAACATTGAGTTTGCTACTGTTTTTGGAGAAGCCTTTTCTTCTGGCCATCCATATTTTTTTCCTTTGATTTTGAAATTGCACCTTTAATGGGATACAGTTTCATTGAGGTGTTAGCTACCCATAGTGTCTTGACCAGGCTGCATTTTAAGTGTACAGCAACACTATAAGACCAAGTTAATGCACTTGCACAGAAGCATTCAGTTTCAGAAAATGATAATTGCTGTTATAGAATCCCTACTGTGCAGAAAGAGGCCATTCAGCCCATAGGGCCTGCTCCAACCCTATGAAAAGCATCCCACCCAGACCTACCACCCAAAATCCAGCATTTACCATGGCTGACCCACCTAGTCTGTACATCGCTGGACACTACGGGACAACTTAGCATGACTAATCTACCTAACCCGCACGGCATTGGACTGTGTGAAGAAACTGGAGCTCTGGCGGGAACCACACAGACATGAGAGCATGTAAACTCCACGCAGTCAGTCACCCAATGCTGAAATCGAACCCAAGTCCCTGGTTGAGTACTCCTGAGAGCAGCTGGTGTCATTTACGCTATATATTCTAGTAATAGTCAATCTCATGTGTAAATCACCCCTATTTTGGCCCAGAAGCTCTTATATTTTGTATACTTCATGGCTGGAACAGTCCAATGAGTCTGTTTTACAATTGCTGTTTCTCATTCAAACTGTCTAAAATAGAAAGCTCTGGACAGCATTTCCTTCAGAATTCTGGACCATGGCCAGCAACTGTGGAGACTGTCGTTATTGGCAGTTCCTAAAGAGTGGAGTGAATTTAACCCCGCACATAAATTCATCCACTCTTTGTTTGGTTTAATGTTTGATCTCAAACTCAACTTTCACACAAGTATACATGTTAACTCTTCATTATTTGCATTTAACAACCTAAAATAAGTTTTGCAATGTGTTAATTCTGATTAAATTTGAACAACATCATGTTGGGATTGACTGTTCCCCAAACGTTCTGTTCATTTGCCAGTCATCGTTATTACTATTCTCATCAGAAATACATTGGAGGATTGCTTTTTAATACCATTTTTTGCAGGTGCTATCACAAAGGCTTTGCAAAGTATCAAAATGTAGAGCTTTGCTTCATTTTGCATTATTTATTGATGCTTGCTATTTTCTGCAAATGAATAGATTCTTTGGTAAATGGGCTGTTCCAGGAAGCTCCTATTCATCATTTTCAATTCTTGCACCTGCAAGAAGGAACTTTACTCATGACAATTGTTCAGCGTTTTGAATGTAAAATAAAGCATACATTTAAAAAAAAATTAGGAATGTGGGACTCAAGACAGTGACTCTGAGACTAACATGAACTAGCTAGGCTGTGCAGGGATTGGAATTTGTGTAACATAGGCCAACCAGAAAGGCATCAGTTGTGCATGTGACGGCCTTTGCCGTGCGGGCCAAATGTCCATGCATGATTGTTGCTGAAGCCTTTCCAGTCAATGGTAGGAGTTGTAGTGTAGCAGAATATCTGAGCCTGATCCTGTCACTGCCTTGCACTTTCCTGCAGGGGTCATTAGATGACCATCATGAAGAGGAATCCTGTTGGAATTTTAAACTTTTCTTTCCCCAAGCTAGATGCACTGGGAAGCTTGTTGGTCCTCCATTGCCCCTGCCCTGGCTAACTGACTTTTTTTTGGTTTTAAATTATTCTGTTACAAGTCATGATGCAATGTTTGCAAGCTTTGGTGATGCAATTTTGACGGTGTTTGAAATCTTAAGAAATCCTATTGTATTTCAGCTGAAAGTGCTCCCAAGGGATTTGCAGCTATGCTCAGAGACTGCATCTGGAGTTGATGCTGGAGGTCAGCATGAGTGGGGTGAACTGGTCCAACTTGATCCACAGACTATGGGAGTCATTGTCCGGCTGGAGAGGGAGACGTTCCAGGTATGACATTTGATTCCTCTTGAGATGTATTAACTAAAATATTGTTTATTAGAGTTTGCTCCAACTTAAATAGACTGTGTATTCAGTGTCTATTTTGGAACCATAGGAATTTGAATGCATCTTCATGACCATTAGATTTATCAATTAATCTGAAATTGTAACATATTTTCTGAATTTTTAAACCACAATCTGGAATACTTTTAACATGTCTTCTCCTTGTCACCTATGTGTCAAAATTAAACACTCTTTGCTCAGTCCTGAAATGTTGCTTCTGAATGTGTGTATTGACAAGTGCCTTGTCTGAACTGTACAGCAGGAAAGTGCCCTTGAAATCCCCCGTGTCCAGCTTGAAATTTTCCACTTTTCCAATGGTATTTCTGATCAAGATTTAAAATTGGGAGTAGTTATTATGGTGGTCCCATGTCCATGAGGATTAGGGTAGAGCTAACAACTTCATTTCATATAATTGCCAACATAATTCCAATTGCCAACATAATTGCCAATCTCATTCAGTTTGTGTTGATTTCAAACCAGAATTCCAGGTGCCAGCATCTAACTCATTTTATGTGTAATAAAATGTCCCAAGGTGCCTGATGGTGTTTTATCAAAAATAAATTGACACTTGGACCATTTAGGGAGCTTTTAGGACAGGTGATAGAAAGCTTGGTTACAGATACAGGTTTTACAGTGTTTGTTAATGGAGGAGAGGGCCAGAGAGGGAATTCCAGAGCTTAGAACTTTGGGAGCTGAAAATGTGATAAAACCAACTCATGTATGAGCTTATTGTTTCCCCAGTGGCCACTACCATGTTAAAAAAATTTGTTTGAGATGTGGGCATTGCTGGCAAGATTGGCTTTATCACCAAGAGGGTTGTGGGGCTGGAATCACATATAGGCCAGATAGGTAAGGTCGGCAGATTTCCTTCCCTAAGGACTTTAGTGAACCAGATGGGTTTTCACAACAATTGCTGATGGTTACAAACTTGCCATTAGGCTAAATTTTTATTCTAGACTTTTTTTTAAAATTGGTTTCACGTTTCATAATCTGCGAAGGTGGAATTCGAATCATGTTTGGGATTAGCAGTCCAGCGTACTATTACTTCATCGCTTCCCAACGATGTCCTTGTCACAACTTTGTTCAGCTACCCTTGGTTGTACCTTGCTTGTGCAGATGTGTAACTTTTATTGATTATTTGATCATAAATTATTGAGCCGTGTGTGAGAAGCTGTCCTTTTAATCAAACTGCCAGCCTTACAGATCATTGAGTTCTGAGGAAGGGTCACCGGACCCGAAACGTTAACTCTGTTTTCTCCTCCACAGATGCTGCCAGACCTGCTGAGCTTTTCCGGCAACTTTGTTTTTGTTCCTGATTTACAGCATCCGCAGTCCTTTTGGTTTTTATTTAGATCTTTGTCGGTTACCTGATTTGATAATTGACCCAGATATGATAAGTGCATCTTTGTCTCCTTTTCCTGTGTCAGAGCAGTTAGAACATAGAGTGGGAGCTCCAGTTGCAAAATAGGGAAACAGTGAACAGAAGTAGTCTTGGAAGTCCAGGTTGCAAATCATTGAGTGAAGTGCCACTGTGATGGTCTTAATTGCATTGTTACTGTTTAGAACATTTTTGGTGGTCTGTAGTGGCAATTAAATGCGGCATTTATGAATGAATGCACTTTGCCAATATTACCTTATATCGGTTACAAATAAGATAACTGAAGGAATGCAAGATAATCCAATTCTTGTAATGTATGTTCCTTTAAGGAGCAATCATTTAACATGACTGCTTACATGAGTTTGGATTTTTGTCTGCTTTTTAGCTTATTGGATTGGTAAAATAGAAACAAACCAATTAAAAATACTTCTAACTAAAATTCCCTTTGATTACAGACTTTTTGTGAACTTTCTCAATCTTACATCGCCTCTTATTTTGCTTATTTTTCATAAGACATTTGCAAAAGATAAACTTTATCCTTCAACAATGCAGATAGAAAGCTATTCCTCTTCTGCTTGGGCTGAGAAATGCAAACTGTTTAATCATTTAATATTCACCTTTTGTAGGTTCTTAATATGTATGGAAAGGTCATTACTGTACGGCATCAGGCAATAACTCGGAAGAAGGATAATCGCTTTGCTGTGGCCTTGGACTCTGAGCAAAACAATATTCATGTGAAAGACATTGTCAAAGTCATTGATGGACCACACTCAGTAAGACTTCCCTGCTGATTTTGTTTTTAAACGAGATTGCAAATATAGAAATCTGGGGCAAAGTGTTAAGTCAGCATTACCTCTGGTGACCTTAAGTAACTATCCTTGGTCCCCTCCTATTTCTCAGCTGCATGAAGTCCCTTGACCGCCTTATCTGAAAACACAGCATTACCTCCAAAGTAACCTGATGACTATCTTTTAAATTAGTACGTGGTAATACTCCATAGTCTTCCATTTGGGAATTTTCACTGGAGGTACACAATGATTGCAGTCAATGGTCACATTAGATAAAAACTTAAACTGATTTTCTTTCAATGATTCCTTGACAGAATGAAGACTAAGGTTTGTGAAAGATTGTTCCTGTCCTTAATTTATCAGACAACTTGTTAGACATCCAATATTGGATGAGTGGAAATTTTCTCCAGTTAAATGTTGAACCAGCTACAAAACTACACTCCCTTACCATTGACTCTATCTTCTTTTCTCGCAGCTATATGAGTCTGAAGCAGACTGTTTGCAATCTTGCGGCATTCAACCTTGAAATGATCTTCCATCTGCATGTCTGTACCATCACTGTCAAAAGCGTTCCCTATATATCCATTCCATCAAAACCTTTCGCAATCTTCACGATCTCTGTTTGGTCAATCTTTCACTACCTTTTTTTCAGGAAAAAAAAGACGCAATTTGTCGATCCTTTCTGATATGTCAACTCATTCATTTCTGTTATCATCCTTGTCAATCTGCTCTGCATCCTCTTTAGTGTGCCTCATTGTTGTTAACATGGCATCTGAACTGCATGTGGTGATATAAGTACGGTCTAACCAAAGGTTTCATACAGCTTACTTCATTATTTGTCAGTTCCAACCGTGTAGAAATAAAATGTTTCATTTGTTTTATGATCTTGCTGACCTGTGGTACAATTTTACCTGTGGTAGAGATTTCATTGGTTTAATGTGTCTTTATCTTTGTTGAGGAGCAGCATGGGTTGATGAAAGTAATACAGTTGGCATGGTGCATATGGACTTGCAAAATTATTTTCGTTTAGCAGACTTGTTAACAAAGCTGAAACCCTGCAGTACAAGCAGCAGAATGCATAACAAGTTTGCTAAGTGACAAGAGGCAGAATACTGGTGAGGAATTGTTTGTTGGATTGGAGACAGTAATATAATGGAGTATCCCGGGGACCAGCATTAGGATTACTGCTTTTTTTGAATCTATATTCATGATCTCAAGGAAGTGCAGGGTAGAATTTCAGGATTTGTAGATAAGATAAAACTTGGAAGTATTATGAATTGTGAGGATGATAAATTCAGGCAGTCCCTAGGCTGCGAATGTATTCCATATCTGAATCAGTTCACAAGTCAATTTATGTGCAAGTTGGAACATGATGTACGACACAATAACGCAACTGTTTGTAAGTACAGGAAATGTTCGTCTGTTGTGAATTTAAAATTACACCCCTGTATGAGGTTGTGTTCGTAGGTATGAGTGTTCAAAAGTTGGATGTTCATAAATCAGAGACCTCCTGTCTTGACTTCAAAGGCAGGCTGGTACTGTGGCCATATGGGATCTTGGGCTTTATAGATAGAGGCCTAGAGTATTAAAAACAAGGAAGTTATGACAAATCTCTATAATGCGTTGGATTGACATCAGATGGAGAATTACATCCAATTATGGTACTGCATTTTGCAGGAAGTGAAGAAGTTGGAGAGTGCAGTAAAGATTAACAAGAATCCTTTCAGATAAACGTGACATGGATAGATTACAGAAGCTGAAGCTATTTTCCTTGCAGAAGCAAATGTTGAGATTTGTTCGAGGTATTCAAAATCATGAGGGGTCTGGGCAAAGTGATGTGGAGAAACTATTCCTATTGGTCGAAAAGGCAAATTTAAGGCAAATAGCACACAAGGGTGACACGAGGAATGTTGTGTGTGGCTCTGGATCTAGAATGCACTGAGGGACAATCTACCTTTTACAAATCTGCGCTGGCTATCCTTAATGAACTCTATTCACGTCCCTCTTGAAGTTTTAAAATTTATGAATGGAATGTGGACACTGCTGTTAGGCTAGAGTTTATTGCCCATTTTTCCTGACTCTGTATTCCAAAAACCTTGAGTTAAAGATTGTCCTTGCACTCATTCTTGATTAAGGATGTCACATTTTCCACTCTTGAATCCTCTGGCACCTCCCCTATATCTAGGGTAGATTGAAAAGTTAAGCAAACTCTTTTATCCCCACCCCAACTTCCTTTAACAACCTGGCAGGCAAAACATGCAGACCAGAAGGACTACTTACCTTAAGCAGCCTTTGTAATACCACCTCTTCAAATTTCTCACTTTCCAAAACCTTTACCATTGCAGCTTCCACCATCAGTCGGATTTCACTTCTTTAGTAAACATGTACCTAGGAATGTAACTGTGGTACTGGCCATAAGTTATGGCTCAGTGAGCACAGCTCTGTTGGGCTGTGGGATAGCTCCTCTATAATACAAGCCCCTAGATTCTACAACGAGGACTTTGCAGGGTTGACTGAGCAGGATGTGCTGTTGTCATTTCCAGTGCTGTTGTCATTTCCAGCGCCTTTGTCGATGCTAAGTGGTCTTATCTGGGCGGCAGATTTCCTTTCCTAAAGGACATGAGTAAACCAAATAGATTTGTATGACAATACAGTAGTTTCATGGTCATTATTCCCGAGTCTAGCTTTTGACTTCAGATTTATTGATTGCACTTAAATTCCAACAGCTGCCATGGCTTTGAATCATGTCCTCAAATGTTAGTGGGCATTTGGATTTCTCATTCATTATGTCTATAGCTATTACGCCACCATTTCCCCAGCACCTGCCCAATTTTGTGTTTAATAAAAGTCTTCTGTATTTTTTTCTGGTATATTGAAACAAACAATGCTTAACAGGATTTATGCAGACCTCAAATTTAATTTTCTAGGGTCGTGAGGGTGAGATCAGACACTTGTATCGTGGCTTCGCATTTCTACATTGCAAGAAATTGGTGGAAAATGGCGGTATGTTTGTTTGTAAAACCCGACACTTAGTACTTGCTGGAGGTGCAAAGGTAAGTTGTATAAACTTAAAACCTTAATAAATTCCTGAAATTTCTACTTTTCTTAAAGTAAAACTAATAAATAGCCTACGGCACTACTTATTATAAGTGAATACATACAAACATTTTATATATCCAGGATGTAATGTTTGTTGGTGAACCTTCCAAAGTAATGCTGTCTATTGGAAAGAGCTTACACCATGACAGGCAACTGTTTGCATAGAGAATTTCTGTCTAGACATTTACACAGGTAACTTCAATGTCAATTGCTGATGTAAGACTTTGTCAAACATTTGTGACTTCAAACAAGTCTAAAGGTGACAACAGTGTGTGATTCCACACATCATATTGGATTTGGTACCAATTCTTAATCATTTACAACTATGTAATGGCGATTGATTCATTCTGCAACACAGCAAGCACTTTTTTTCCATTCAGAACCTCCATGTGCAAAAAGACTGAGACTGGGAGTGGAAAAAAATAGGAATGTTTCAATATGAACTCCAGCTCTTGGTTGCGCTGGGAGTTTTAGATTTCCATTTGTGTTTAGCACAAAAGTTATTCTCAATGTGACATAAGTTTATAATGATGTGTTGGCACTCCTCTAGACAGATATCACTTGAAACATCTTTCCAGCTTTCTGTCATTCTTTGAAAGTTAAAATTACTTGCTTCAAAATGATATTTATATGGTTTTACTCTGGATGTATCTTTTGCCAGCTGTGAATCCATCATCATAGCTGCCACTTGCAAGTTAGTTCTTTTTATTTGTCGATTGATTTGGAACATGAATTAAAAATAGAAGATGGTGGAAATAGTCAGCAAGTCACTCAGCATCTACTAGACTGGTTATTCTTTGGCCTGAGAGTCTTCTTCAAGACTCTGGACAACCCTACTGTCCTTTTCCAACAGGGAAATGATTTTCTTTTCAGAGATTATGGTATTGTAGAGACTTTTACTCTGTTTAAGTAGATAGCTGACCTCCTCCTGACTCAGCATAGGCCAGTGCAAAACTTAACTTCAGGCAAGGTTGTGGTTGGCATGTACAGTTGGTACAGTAGATTCCAATTCAACTGGAAAGAAGGTGGACATTTGGTGCTTATTGAGTTTGATCTGCTGATTGTTTAATGTCCTCATTATCTTAGCTCACTCACGAATGTTACTTGTCTGTGTAATTGAAGTGCTTTCATCCTGTGTACAGCTATACTCAAACTCAAGCCATTGCTCCTGTGAGGAGCAGAGGCAAGAGTTGGTGAGAAAACAACTGTTTTTTTCTTTTGAGTGGAATTGTGTCTTGAGCTAGTATGACAATTAACACAAAATATTTCTTCATTGGCTTTGTTTTGGACTTTTATTGCAGCCAAGGGATGTAACAAATTTCACAGTGAGCGGTTTTGCGCCGATGAGCCCCCGCATTAGCAGTCCAATGCACCCCAGTGGTGGAGGTGAGTGAACTTTTTGAGTGAGATCTAAAGCTATTACTTTAGTGGAAGATATGCTTTTGACAAACAGGACTGAATACAAATAGATTGACTATAGAAGATGTTGCTTTCTTATACAATGTGTGTTATTAATGGAATGTACACAATACAGATTTTGCCTTTTGGTCTGTTAAGTATAAGTTTTTTTTTGTTTTCTACACTTTGATTGCTTAGCTGCAATGGTTTCAATGGGATACCCTGTTTATGGTTAGTGATACCAAACTGCAAATTATTTCGTGTGTGCTCTGGGTAGCAACTGGTAGAATTTAAATTCAATTAATAAATCTGGAATTGAAAGTCATTCTTGGTGATGGTCACTATGAAACTATCATCAGTTGTTGTTTTAAAAACACCCAACTGGTTCATGGTTGACTGTTAACTGCCTTCAGAAATGGCCTGAGCAATCTAGTCTGTTCAAAGGTAATTAGGGATAGACAACAAATGTCAGCCTTGCCAACGATGCCCACATGTCTCAAAAGAATAAAGGAAAAGAAGTTGTTGGCAGTGGAGATGATGATTTGAGTTATCTTCAGATTCAAGGATGATCCTGGAACAGTAATTAGTGCTTTGTTTGATCCAGCCAGATCTGGCAAAAAATGGCTAAAATCAATTGCCTACCATAACTGTTCCAATGTACAGCATTGGCTAACGAGAGTATTATTAGAGAATCAATACATATGAGGGGGCAAATACTAACAGTTTGGCCCAGAGTCCAAGCTTTTCCTGGACTTCCTCTAACTTGATTTGAATTAGACAAGTGTAGAGCTGTCCAGAAAGACCTTTAATTCTGAACTTGTTAACCATGGTGTTTAACACACAGCGTTTGATGAATGAACAATAGGAATAATATACATTGGTCTGAATAATGAAATCCCTTTTCAAAGTCAGTCTGCCGGATTTATGTAATATTAAATTTTCCACATGCAATAATTGAACAATATGTGTAGGAATAGTTAGACTAGTTTCATAAAGGACAGTTACCTGTAGGTTAAATCTTGTTTATTAACCACCAGATGATGAACTAAGAGTCGAGTACCTGGGCCTTGTGGTGAAGCGCTCTATTCTCAATCAAAAGTGACCTGAAATTTAATATGATCTGGAATTTTGGTATGATCAGTCTACCAAATCTGTGACTGCAATGTTAAAACAATATTTGATATAGATTGTTTCAAATACTGCCTGCTTGCCCATTGGTTCAAGTTTGGTCTAATGGCTTCAAATCCATGGCCCTTGATAATCCCATTTCAGTGATGTGCACTGCTGAAACTCAGGATGTGGCTATGCCTTTATTTGTCATGATTTTAATGACATCTGCTTTTCTGCAGTTAAACCAATTAAATGTTTGAATCTTACAGCCCCGCGAGGCGGTTTTGGAGGACAAGGGGGAATGGGCCGTGGTCGAGGTCGTAGAGATAATGACCTGATTGGACAAACGGTTCGCATTTCACAAGGACCATATAAAGGTATGCTATGAAACTAAGAACTTTCTTAGTTAGCACCATGCGTCGAATAATCAATACAATGTTAACAAAAAAATCACAACGAAACACCTAACTAACAACAAAAGCAGAAATTGCTGGAGAAACTCAGGGTGAAGCTGTCCTGATGAAGAGTCACTGTTTTCAAAACATTAATTCTGCTTTCTTCCAACAGATGCTGCAGATCTGCTGAGTTTCTCCAGCAATTTCTGCATTTGTTTCAGATATCCAGCATTCGCAGATCTTTGTTTAATTTTAGCATCTCATCTCTAGATGTTCCTGACGTACAATGCTATGATTATTGTCTCTTCTTTTCCAGTTTATATTTATTTGCTCTTCTTTTGTTTCAAACATTTAGAAATCCATTTTTGTAAGTTTCAGAAATTCTCCAAATGACTGACTAATTACACCATTAAAATCCTGAGAATTTTAGGTAGTGGTTATATCAGTGGAATCATGGGAAGGCAGTGTGACTCCCATTTAATCCCTCAGCTACCACCAAACCGTAATGAGCCAAATTGGCATCCCAGCAGCTGAGACTGGAAATCTTTTGTCAGCCCCTTCCATCCTCTGACTTAATCGAGAGGTTTTGTTGCTGCTGAGAGACTGCCAAGAGGCCTGTCCTCAACTAAGTAGCTACTGTGAGGTGTCGCTACAGGTAAGACTCCCTATATAGGTAAAAGTAACACTTCCATAAACAGCACATTTGAATATTGCAAAGTACAACGAATAGGATGAATGTTTGTTCACTGCCTGGAATTGGGTGTTACAGCAGAGCCTATTCAGTTCAGTATTATAATACTTAGTGTAATTAATTGTGTCCACAGGTTACATAGGTGTGGTAAAGGATGCGACAGAATCCACAGCTCGCGTAGAGCTTCATTCCACCTGCCAGACCATTTCTGTAGATCGCCAGCGCCTCACTACAGTGTAAGTCTAGAGTTCTGAAGTTGAATTCAATGGATTGTATACTTTACTAGAGCAGTAACAGCAGCTTGTGTTTGCATAGCTCATTAAACCTAATAAAATGTCCCATGTTGTTTCACGGGAGCTTTTTAAAACAAAATATGCACCATGCCAGATAAGATATTAAGTCAGGTGACTAAACATTCAGTTGAAAAGACTGGTTTATGGAGTATCTGAAAGGAGGAAAGGCAGGCCATGAGGCAAAGAGTTTTAGGGAGGCTATTCCAGATCTAGGAACTAGGCAACTGAAATTATGCTCATCAAAACTGACACTCTTGATCACCTGCAGAGACATTTTATTCGGCTTATTGATGCTCTACTCACACCATTTGACCATTTGTGTGATCTTTCGATCTCTCTGATTATAATGTCTGTGCCTGGATGCTCTCTTCACTTCGCCTGCCGAAGGAGCAGCGCTCTGTGACTTCAAATAAACCTGTTGGACTAAACCTGCTATTGTGTGACTTTTGACCATGTCCACCCCAGTCCAACGCTGGCGCCTCCACATCATCAAAACTGAAGCGATTAAATTGGGTATGTTCAAAGGTAAAAATTGGAATTCAGAAAAATTAGAGTTGTGTGGCTTATACAGATTAGAAATAGGGAGAGGCAACACCATGGAGGGATTTTAAACGAACGTGAGAATTTTAAAACCTAGATTTTGCTCGACCAGAAATCAGTGGAGCACGACAATGGATCATGCTGCAAGTAAAGACATGGAGAGCAGAGAATTTGATGACCTCAAGTTTGTGGAGGATAGAATGTGGGGAGGTGAGCAGTGAATGCTTGTGAATAGTCAGGTCCAGAAGTATTAAAGACCTAAAAGGAGATTCTGCAGCACGTAATCTAAGACATGGGCAAAGGAAGGTGATGTATGTCGAAATTGAGAGTCTTTCGTGCTGACTTTTTTTTGTTACTGGAAGCTCAAGTTGGGGTCAATTGAGACAGGAGGATGGAGTTGGTAGCTAGGGAGCAGAGTTTAGAGTGGGAGGCAAAAGCAATGACTTTGATCTTCCTGTCATTTACTTGTATCTATATTATCCCCTTACTATACCCTGATGTGTATAAACCAATAGCACAGTCGAAAGAAGCTGGACTGTGGTTTTAAAAAGTGATATATTCTCTGCATAGGGCCTGCCTCTGATGTCCCAATGTAGGAAAATAGTTAACTAATTTGCAGTTTTGAGTCTTGCAACTGAATAGCGACTGCTTGAGATGATAGCTAGATGGGTGCCTGGCACCTGCAAATCTGAATCCAAAGCAAGATTTCAGGTGAGTGGTGGAGGAAAGAAAGGAGGAGGAAGAAGTGTGACTGATTCTGACAATCCGTAAAATGTTTATAATGAATTGAAGTCCAAGAATTATTATCATGGGAAAAGTTCATAAATTAATATCCGGAAATCCTCATTTACTTTCAGTGTAGCCTTAGTGGGAGCATTTGCATTATCTTGGTTTCTCTGTAGTTTTCTTCAAGCCTCCTTCAGTCTACCTGTCAATGCTATCAATGCATTTAATTTTTCTTACTTCATTTCTATTTTTACCCTACACTGAATATTTTTCTTCAGTTGTTCCCAGCTCAACCTATCGGCTCTTCATTTGCGATGCCCTACGTGTCTATCTTTCTCCTTGTTGCTATAATTAGCAGCCCTTTTGATTCGTGAAATTTTACTCTTGATCCTAATCTGTTTGCTTGTCTTTATGTCCATCCCTTGCTGTACCCCATTCCAACTTGAAGATATTGTGAGCTAAATGGTTCCTCATGGTGAATTTTGTTTGTAGGGAAAAATACAAAATACTTTCATGTTTGAATTTCAGGGACTCCAAGAAGAAGGGTGGCTTGACATCTGCTTACAGTCGTACCCCAATGTACGGTTCCCAAACCCCAATGTATGGATCAGGATCTCGGACACCCATGTATGGCTCCCAGACACCTTTACATGATGGTAAGATCACTTGACCAGACAGTGTCCTGGAACTCACTGCCCAGTGGTATGATGGAAGTGGAGACATTCATTTGAAAGGGAAAATAAATGGCAACTTGAAAGGAAACAAACTTGCTGGGATACAGGGATGGAAAAGCTGAACTGAACTGAGCAGACTGTTCATCGGGAGTTGACATCAAACTTGATGGGACTAATGTCTCTCATGACTTTATCTTATTTAATTCTCATTTATACCCTGGTCATTTTAGTAAAATTCATGGATTCCAATGGATTCCTTAGTCAAGAATTAAAGAGTCACTGCTCCTTTTCAATTTGGCAATGTTGTAATTGCCCCAATAAGCATGAAATGAAAAGCTTTTACAACCTGTCTGTTCTTAGAAATACACTTTTCATTTGTTCAAAAGTGTTTTTATTCCCCTGACAAGTCAGACTGACCACAAGTCCATTCACCTAAGTTAAAATCTGTCAGAGAAAAACATTCCTGTCCACAGATTTCAAAGTCATAATTGGCTTCAGGATGGAAATTGAGTTGTCAAACATCTTTTTTTGTACTTGAAACTGTGAAGTTTTTGGGAGACTGAAACACATTGCCCAGTTGTTGGCTAAGGCATCTTTGTGGTTAGAATGACGAAATTGAATGTGTGCAGAGTCATATTAGACATTGCAGGATCCTTTAGAGTTAGAATCATTGCAAAATCTTTACAGCAATTTAACCAGAAACAGTCAAATATTGAGTCTGTTTTTAATTCCACCCTGCAGCGGAAATGGGAGTGAAGATCAATATTTCAGACTTATCTCTTTGCTTTTAGGAAGTCGAACTCCACATTACGGCTCGCAAACTCCAGTTCATGATGGGAGCAGGACTCCAGGACAAAGTGGAGCTTGGGATCCAAATAATCCCAACACACCATCCAGGTGAGTATCAATGGAACCAAAGCTATTCACTTTGACTTGCAGCAAATATTAACATTTGAACAATACCAATTTACTTTGTTTACAGAATGTCTTGTGCATTCGTTACAAGCCTTATTTTCTTTTCTTTAATTGCATAGGAATGATGATGAGTATGATTTCCCTTACGATGATGAGCCCACCCCATCTCCACAGGCATATGGTGGAACACCCAACCCACAAACCCCAGGCTACACGGACGTGCCATCTCCGCAGGTTAACCCGCAATATAACCCTCAAACACCTGGAACACCAGCAATGTGAGTAATTCTAAAGTTCACTGTTGGGTAATTATAGATTGATTCTCTGAGCTCAATATATTTTTTTCTGTTGAAGTACATAGGTGCTGCTAAGAGGGCACATTACTGGAAATTTGTCCAATGTTCAGTCGGTTCTGCTATAACGCGATAGTTGCCTGCTCAGCATTGTGTTATAGAAAATCGTGCTATCGAAATAACAGGGCCTATGGGAAAAGCGGGGTTGGGGCAGACCACTAAAAAATATCACTCAAAATCGTTCAAAAGCCTAACACAGGATAGCACAGTTTGAATAAATGTTTAATTCATATCTAATAATGAAATAAAAGTAAACTAAACACCTTACCTTGAAAAATGTCATGACTCAGTGGGGAAGGTTTTGAGTTTGCTGTTTCGGCACTAACATTGTGTATATTCAGGACAAAGCTCACGAAACGATCATGTGTTATCAACACGTACTGCTTTGCGCACTGATGGAATAGTGTTATAGCCAACACAAATTCAGATTTGAGAAATAGTGTTCCCCTATTCGTCAGTCGTGTTATACCCAATTTGCATTGCTGGAACACGCGTTATAGCAGAACCAACTGCAGAGACAGACATAATTTTCTAGTATTGGTGTGCAAGAATGGTGTACAGAGAGAGGCCATTCAGCCCAATCAGTTTTTGGCAGTATTATCATTCACACAAACCTCTTCACACTCAATTGCATCTAGACTTCACATTACGTCTTCTTAACTAAATTGCTCATGAATACATAAAAAGTGCGGAATTAAGGCCTAATGTGAAACCAGAGTAAAGCAAACAGTTTTCACTTCCACCAAGTTTCTATCTGCCTACAGAGTCATGATGGCACAGAAGGAGGTTGCTCAGCGCATCAAGTCTGTGTTTTCTCTTTTTAGAGCAATTAATTAGTTTCATTCCTCTGCACATTTCTGTAGCCACGCAACTTTATTTCCCTCAAGTGCTTTCCAACTTCTTTTTCAAATCATTCATCGTCTCTGCTTCCACTGTTCGGGTAGACAGTGTGTTCCAGTCATTACCATTGGTTAATTAAAATAGTTCTTCATGACCCCTGCCTCTCTTGCCCAGTCTTGAAATCTATGTCTCCAATCCTTTTACCATCAGCTAATGACAACAACTTACCTTATTTAAACTTGTCATGATATATTAAAAATGTAACCTCATTTTTCAAGAAAGCAGGAAACTTCAGGCCAATTAGATTGGAACATATAACTGGGTAGATAAAGGGGAGCCAGTATATTTCCAAAAAAACATTTTATGAAGTGCCACATAAATGCATTAAGATAAGAGTGCAGGGTACGAGATGATATATTAACATGAATGGAGGATTGGTTAACTACCAAGAAACACAGTTGAAATAATACGGTTACTTTCAGGTTGACAAGCTGACTGGTGGAGTGCCTCAGGGATCAGGCCTGTGTCCTTAACTATTTACAGTCTATGGTGATAACTTGAATAAGGGAACTGACTGTATCGCATCCAAATATTCTAATTATACCAAGAAAGGTAGGCAAGCAAGTTGTGAGGTGAATACAAAGAGTCTGCAAAAGGATATAGATGAGTTAAATGATTGGGCAAAAATTTGGCAGATGTAGTATAATGTAGGAAAATGTAACATTGTCCATTTTGGCAGGAGGGATAAGGAAGCAGATTATTACTTAAATGGTGAGGCACAGCAGAGTTCTGAAGTACAGAAGGGTCTGGATGTCCATGAATCACAAAATGTTAGTGTGTAGGTAGATCAGATAATTAAGAGGGAGCTGGAATTTTGACCTTTGTTGCGGGAATGTGGAGTATGAAAACAGAAGTCTTGTTGTAACTCTACAAGATGTTGGAGAGACTGAAGAAGTGTAAATTATTTTGGCTTCCTTACTGGAGGAGGGTTTGACTTACATTGGTAGTAGTTCAGGGAAGATTCACAAAGCTGATTTCTGGGATGAAGGGCTGATTGTGTGGGGAAAGCTTGGCAATACAGTCTTTCTTTGGAGTTGAGAAGAATGAGACGCGATCCCTTAATGGAATGTAAAACATTCTGAGGCAGCTTGATGGTTTAGATGCTGAAAGAATGTTTCATTTGGGTGGAATCTAGAACTTTTGGACACAGCTTAAAAATGAGGGAACTTGTGTAGGATGAAGATAAGAGAAATTTCTTCTCTCAAAAGGTCTTTAGATTTCTCTTTCACTTAGAGCAGTGGAAGTTGGGTCAGCTATTTTGTTGACGAAAGAGTTAGGAGTTTTGGGGAGCAAATGGGAAAGTACAGTTGAGACCACAACCAAGATCAGCCATGATCTTATTGATTAGTACAGCAAGCTTGAAGTGCCAAATGGCTGCCTCCTATTTCTTATCTTTCTCCCAAATCTCCCATCAATCTCCTTTTAATACATGGAGAATAATCCCAGTTTCACCAACCTAATTTTGTCGCTGTAAAAACCTCATCCATGAAACCATTCGAACAGGTCTCCTCCAGGACCTTCAGATCCTTCCTAAAGAGGATTGCAATTTGCTGTGGTTTTAGCTGCCTTTCTACAAATTGTTACTCTTCAAAAAGGTGGATCAGGTATGACTAGTTCAGTCCCCTCATCATTTAACCTTTAGAGTTTGTCTTTCAGGTACAGCACAGATCAGTTTTCTCCATATGCGGCTCCATCTCCTCAAGGATCTTACCAGCCCAGCCCCAGTCCACAAAGCTATCACCAGGTCGCACCAAGCCCTGTGGGCTACCAAAATACTCACTCACCTGCCAGCTATCACCCAACACCGTCACCAATGGCATACCAGGTAGGTGTTAAGAGTGAACCTGTGTGAATTTATTTTTGCAAAGACAACAACAACTTGGCTGTTCTGGTTAGTTTATCTCAACTGGAATACAGTTAATACTGTAACCGAAACAAACATAAGTACAGAGAAACTCCACAGGTCTGACAGCATCTGCAGAGAACGAAACAGGCTTAACATTTTGAGTCCAAGAAGACTTCTTCAGAACTGCAAGGGTTTGCAAGATGGTGGCTTTTATATTTTTGACAGAAGTGGAATATAAAATGATGAAAAGTGAATTGATTACTTTTCCAGTACATGAACAATGCTGTTTTAACTCCAATTGTCTCTCTGTCCCACTCACAGTATATTTTCGATTGCAGGCAAGCCCAAGCCCAAGCCCTGTTGGTTATAGTCCAATGACACCCGGGGCCCCGTCGCCTGGTGCATACAACCCTCATACACCAGGTTCCAGTATTGATCAGGGGTCCAATGACTGGGTAACGACTGACATCATGGTTAAAGTGCGGGACACCTATTTGGATGCACAGATCATAGCGCAGACTGGAGTAATCCGCAGCGTGTCGGTATGTAACGTTACAGCTGTACTGAATATTGGTATTGGACTTTGAGACAAGATTTAAGCAGACTTTTAACACAAGGCAATCCAAAGAGAAAGTTTAGAGTCTGAAATATTCAGTCATTAGTTTGGCTTCTAAAGTAAACAAAGAATCACAAACCAAAAAACAGCAATAGTAAAAAACTATTGTGTCAAAATTGCCAGTAACCCCAGCAAAATATTGTAGTCAGCTGGAAGGTAGTAGTTAATGGAGCAATCACTCCAAGCTCATTCCGGAAATAGAGTGTGATGACGCACAAGTGTAAAACAACTGTGATGTGAAATTACTCTTTGCCTGGTGAAACTGGGACTGAATTTTCTTTCTCGCAGGTGAGTTTTAAGTCAAATGCCATTCATGCTCACACTGTACCATGATCGGTAATTCTTTGACTGTTTGTGGGGGTCACAGGCAAAGCCAGCAATTGCCTGTCTCTAATTGACTGATAAGGTGTGGCCAGTCAGCTTCTTGAACTGCTGCAGTCTGTCTGGTTTGACACGACTGAGTAGCTTGCTACCCACTTCAGAGGGCAGTTAAAATTCAACCATATAGCTGTGGATTTGGAGTCTCACACACAGGCCAGACCAGATAGGATTGGCTGATTCTTTTCTGAAAAAGCATTAGTGATCCACAATGGATTTTCATGGCAGTTGATGTTAGTTTCACGGTTAGTATCACTGAGACTAGCTTTATATTCCAGATTTGATCAATTAAGTTTAAATTCCACTAGCTGCTGTGATGGGATTTGAACCTATCTCCCCAGAGCTATTGTGAGAGACTCTAGATTACTAATGGTATTGACAACACGACCATTTCCCCAAATATGGGATATTCACTGCAGGCTCCTGCTAACTGGTGAAAGTAGTGTAGTTTTAAACTTTCAGAACCAAATACATTTCAAAAGATATTGAATTGTAGAATTGTGCCTACTATTTGCATTATTTGTTGTTTTGTTCAGCTGTGCCATTGGGTGAAAAGATATTCTGAAATTTGCTGTAGCTTTAGTTGAATCAAATATTGACTGAGTGAAAGAACTATCTTTTAGGTTCAATTATTGCACTGACCATTGTGTGGGCAAATTTATAGAGAAAATTGTAACGCCTCTGTGGTTCAGGAGAGGAATGTAAACTGCAGAATTGTGTAGTTTTGAAGAAATGCTAAACCTTTTTCCCCCCACAGGGTGGCCTTTGCTCCGTGTATCTGTCTGACACTGACAAAGTAGTCAGCATCTCGAGTGAACATCTTGAACCTGTCACCCCTATGAAAAGTGATAAGGTAAGAGACAACTATAGCTGCTAACCACCTACAACTGAATTGCAGCAGAAACTCCTTTTGATCTTCTTCAATATATAAAATTGTTATAATCTCTGTTACCCCATTCCTCCTGAAGTTCAACAACCACATTCTAATCGGTCACAAAAAGTCTTCAAAAATACCAATAAGAGTGTCTTTTGATTCAAAAGTTTGCAATAATTGGAAAGGTATTGAACTGACAATGTGTTAATATCCTTTTTATTAATATGTTTGATTTTTGTTTTCAAAGGAGCCTTAATGAATGAGACACAGGATGATGATGTGGGTTTAGATGCAGAACTTTCATTAACGGTATTTGAGTCATGCAGCACTGAAACAGATCCTTCAGTCCAACTTGTCCATGCTGACCAAGTTTCCCAAACTAAACCAGTCTGAGCTGCTTGTGTTTGGCCCATATCCCTCTAAACCTTTCCTATTCACTTACCTGTCCAAAATGTCTTTTAAATGTTGCAACTGTACCTGCATCTATCACTTAGTATGGCAGTTCATCCCACACACGAACCACCCTCTATGTGAAAAAGATGCCCTTCAGGTCTCTTTTAAATCTTTCTCCTCTCACCTTAAAAATATAACCCCTAGTTTTGAACTCACCCACTCTAGGGAAAGGGCCTTTTCTATTCACCTTATCTATGCCTCTTATGATTTTATAAACCTCTACAAAGTCACCCCTCAACCTCCTACACTCTAATGAAAAAGTTCGCAGCCTGTCTAGCCTTTCCTTATAACTCCAACTTTCTAGTCCCAGCAACATCCTGGTAAATCTTTTCTGAACTTTCTCCAATTTAATAATATCCTTCCTATAGCAGAGAAACCAGAACGGTACACAGTAATCCAAAAGAGGCCTCACCAATGTCCTGTATGACCTCAACATGACGTCCTAATTCCTATACTCAATGGACCATGATGCAACTTTCAAAGAACTATGTACCTGAACTCCCAGGTGTCTCTGTTTGACAACACTACCCAGGGCCCTACCATTAACTGCATAAGTCCTGCCCATGTTCACTTCACCAAAATCTGCATTATTTTGCTTAAACTAAGCTCAGATCAACGGGGATGAAAGCATCCTCTTTCATCTTGCTATAAGAATTGGATGTGAAGTAGTTTCTTCTGTCTCAATCAATGTGGATACAATTTGTCAGTTAAGAGCTAGCCTTAATTAGGTTTTAATTGTTTAAAAATTCTGAAGAACAAGAAGATAATTGAATGGGAAGTCAGAATAGGTTTTTCGAGTTCATTGTTGCAGAAGAGTCAGAGAAATGTTTACTCTGCATCAAACTAAACTTAGAAGTGTTTGAAATTGCAAACCACCTCACCGCTCATCATTAGTACCACTTGAACTCCAAGAAATTCATAAAAATATAATTCATGCAAATAAATGTTGATAGGGATAACTTTTGGACTGACATTTTGTGAGTAAAATTATGTATTTTGGTATGTACAATACAATACTGCACAGGAACAGGCCCTTCGGCCCACTAAGCCTGTGTCAAATCCTAGTTCTTATTTAGCCCTGCTACTTATTGCCTATACACAGTTTCGGTACCTCAGTTTGCCTCCCGTTCATGTGTCTATCAAGATATGCCTTAAACATTGCCATCATGCCTGCTTCCTCCTCCACCACCACTGGCAATGTGTTCCAGGCACCCACCACCCTCTGTGTGAAAAATGTTCCCTGTACTTCTCCCCTAAACTTTCCCCCTCTCACCTTGAACCTGTGCCCTCTTGTAGTTGACTTTTCCACCCTGGGAAAGACAACCTCCGACTATCCACCCTACATATGCCTCCCATAGTTTTGTGGACCCTCTATCACGTTGTCCCTCAGCCTCCGTTCTTCCAGTGAAAATAATCCGAGTTCATCCAACCTTTCCTCATAACTAAAACCCTCCAGGCGAGGTAGCATCCTGGTAAACCTTCTCTGCATTCTTTCCAAAACATCTGCATCCCCCTGGTATTGTGGCAACCAGAACTGCGTGCAATATTCCAAACGTGGCCTAACTAAAGATGTTACAGCTGTAACATAACTTGCCAACTTTTATATTTGATACTTCGGCCGAAGAAGGCTAGCATACTGTATCAGAGATAGAAAGAACTGCTGATGCTGGAATCAGAGATAACACAGTGTGGAGCTGGAGGAACTCCGCAGGCCAGGCAGCATCAGAGGAGCAGGAAAGCTGACTTTTCAGATTGGGAACCTTCTTCAGAAATTTCAGAAACCCCAATATAGCCCCCTCCTTCATTGGACTATTCATATATGGTTTCAAATAAAACCCTCCAAGGCATGCCTAACAAATTACTTACAATCCAAACCCCCAGCCCTAAGGGAGTCCCAGTCAGTAACTGGGGAGGTTACAATCACCCACCACAACAAACCTGTTATTTTCACATCTTTCCAGAATCTGACTACATATCTCTTCTATCTCCAGCTAGCAGCTGGGAAGCTTGTAGTACAAACCAGCATTGTGATTTCACCCTTCCTATTCCTGAGCTCTACCCGTAATGTCTTGCTGCAAGATTCCTCCAGGGTGTCCTCCATCTAAATAGCTGTGATATGCTCCCTGATATGCAACTCCCCCACCTCTTTTGCTTCCTCCTCTGTCTTGTCTAAAACATCGATATACTGGAACATTATGCTGACAATCGCTGTCCCTGTTTCTGTGATAGCAGCAACATCATAATTGCATGTATTAATCCAGGCAGTAAGTTCATTTGCCTTACCTGTTATACTGCTTGCATTGAAGCATATACAGTCCAAGCTTCCAGTTCCACTGAGCCTGACAACTTCTTCCTTATTGCTCTTCCCCTTACCTATATTTGCCTTAGTCTCAAGCTCTTCCTCAGTCTCTATACTTGCTGACCTACTGCTCCAGTTCCCAACCCCCTGCCACACTAGTTTAAACCCTCCTGCGTGGCACTATCAACCTCCCTGCCAGGATATTAGTATCCTTTCGGTTTAGGACCTCCTTGTACAGCTCCCGCCTTTCCTGGAAGACATCCAATGATCCACATATCTGAAGCTCTTCCCCCTACACCAGCTCTTTAGCCACATGTTCAATTTTACTCTGTCTCTGTTCCTACCTTCAGCGTGTCGCATGGGGAGTAATCCTGACATTACTACCCTGGCAGTCCTACTTTTTAGTTTACTACTTAACACCCTGAATTGTTGTTGCTTGACCTTGTCACTCTTCCTACCTATATCATTTGTGCCAATATGGGCAATGACTTTGGTTTGGTTACCCTCCAGCATACTCTGTACCTGCCCAGAGACATCCACGACACTGGCATCAGGGAGGCAGCGTACCATCCTGAAGGCTGTCTCATGGCCACAGAAGCACCTATCTGTGCCCCTGACTATTGAACCTCCAATTACTATTGCTGTATTGTGCTTTGTCCCACTTCTGTACAGCAGGGTCAGCCAATGTGTCACTGCTCTGGTTGCTGCTGCTGTCACCTGCAGGGCCATCCGTATTGAAAACGGAATACTTGTTTGATAGGGGGACAGCTGTGGGGTCTTCAGCACTGACTGCCTGTTTCGTCTATTGGTACAAAAGCTGTTTGATTCCATGATTCCGTTTCACTAATGTAATTATATTAATTTGAGAATAGTTTGTCATGGTATCTAAACCTGCTGTGAACCTTAGTTTTTGAAAAGAAATACCAATTTGTTTGAAGTGTATTGCATTACCAGAATAACTTTGTTATTGACTGTGTCCTGGTGGGGGGTCGGTTGTGTGGTCATGTCTAGTTGCGCTCTAGTTAGTCTGATATGGTCTTCTGGATCACTTATCAAGCAGGAAGACATCCCTATAACTAGCCCTTCAATTTAAAAAAAAAATGCATCATGCTGCTCTTTTATTGCTAATTTTAATGGCTTCCTTCTTTCCTTCTGCTATTTAACAACTTGTGAAATGGCTTACTACTGAACACCTTTGTACAAAACTGAGAGAGTTATGTGTCAATCAATGAGAAGGTAAATCATCAAGTAAATGAGTTTGATTAGTGACGATTACATTATTTTGATCTGACTTTCATGACTGTGCTGTGGGGAGATGTTAAGGAGTGGATTGCCCGTTATATTGGCTTCAGAGTGCACAGACAGTATGGGCTTTGTTGGCTAGAGTAGCGTTTATTGTCGTAACTAATTGCCCAGAAGACTGTTAAGTCATCCACATTGCTTAGAGTCTGGAGTCACATGTAGGCCCGACCAGGTAAGGATGATAAATTTCCTTCCATAAAGAACATTAGTGAATCAGATGGGATTTTACAACAATTGACAGTGGTTACATTGTCAACATTAAGCAAACTTCTTAATAGATTTTTTTTAATTGAATTCAAATTTCACCATCTGTCATGTTGCGATCTTAACCCATGCCCCAGAACATTAGCCTGAGTTTCTGGATTATTAGTCCAGTTATTTTACCACTACACCAGTACCTCCCCACAAAAATCTTGCCTTGTATCCCAGTAAGATTCACGAAACTTTTTCTGAATATCTTTTATTGTATTAAACTTGTACTTCCAGCAACGACTTAGAAAGAAAGAACTTACATTCAAAGAACACATTTTACATTTGTAGAATTGGGCTATTATCCTGGAACGTGAATTTCCATGTTCTGTATTTTCTAAGACCATTGTTCCAAATGTAATAAGCCTCACAACAAAAATTTGAGAGAAGAATATCATAAAACAGTGTATGTTCTTGTTTGGATTCCTGTGGTAGTTTAGAATCTTAATGCAATCTTATTAAGAAGACACTAAGTTGTCAAATCAACATGTCAATTTGTGGGGACCTGTTATCCATTTTGATGCCCTTACAGCAGCTGGTCATGATAGACGCTATGGATTGGATCTCGGAGCTGTGAAGCTTTGTACTTTGCACTAATTAAAAAGATAGGGTTACCTATCTCTTTAGGGTTACCAGAAAACCGCAGATACTTCAACTGTACGTCATTTTTTTATCTGTAGGTGAAGGTGATTCTAGGTGAAGATCGGGAAGCCACAGGTATGCTGCTCAGTATTGATGGTGAGGATGGAATTGTTCGAATGGAACTGGATGACCAGCTAAAGATTCTCAACCTGAGGTTTCTTGGGATCCTCAGTGAAGAAGGGGCATTGAGTGCAACACCCTCTGGCAAAGATGTATATAGTCGAAAGTAAAATTTCTGTGAAGTTTTTGTTCAGACTTTTAGGTTTCCCTTTTGTGTTCTTGCTTTGATAATGTCTTGCTTATTGTGGCCAGGTGTTAGCAGTGGTTCGTTCAAAAGATCAAAAACAGCAGCAAACAACTGTTTGAGCAAAAGAATGAATGTGGATTAATTTGACTACAAAAAGCAAAGGAGGTTCTTTTTTCCTTCTGAAAGTTGTTTGATGCAAGAAATGGGTTATAGATGCATTTGTTTTTTTTTAAATTAAACACAACATGGAGAATGATTTGTGTGTGAACAGGTAACTGAGTTTGTAAATGTGAGGCTTGGAGGCAGTGAATACTTTTGTAGCAATTGAATAGCACTCCTACGGGATGATACTGAAGGCTATTTTTATACAAAAAGGTGTTTGTACAGATGTGAGAAGTCACATGAAAGAATAGACTGCTTTGACAAAAATTACTGCAACTATTTTTAAAAAAAAAAAAAGCAGCTTGTAAATTTATATTATTGGAAGCTTTTTACTTTGGCATTTATTTTGAAAGCTTTTGAAGGATCCTTTGAAATTAACTTAGTACAGGATATTCCATTTTCACATTTCAAAGGCAAATCTCTAAGGGTTTCAGACTGCATAAGAGTTGTTCCTTGTGCTCGCTCTCTGGATGTGCTGTTTATTCTTCCAGCTCTCCTCTGATTGCATTAAGTTTCAGTCAAGTTGACCGGTTTAAAATGTCGTACCATGACTGGCCAGAAATATGTTTAAGGGCAGTGGAGCATTGAATAATCAGAATTGGACGTATTAAACTAAGTTGAAACTGAGAATGTACATCAGTTAGATTTGAATCCCCTACTTCTCAGCATTTGGGTGAGTCAAAGGTAAAGGGCCTGGAAATTATTGTCTGTTGAAATTCGTTGTTTCTTTTGCTTCTCTCCAGTTATGCTGGAGACTTGCAGTGACAGCGATCTGAAACCATCGGCTGCCTCCACCACACTTTGTGCACTGGGCATTCTCTTCCCCACAAATATTTAGAATGTAGTAGTGGCATTATTTTCAAGATTGCTTGTTTCTCAGGCCAGAGCAGAATTTGCAGGTGTCATAAGTTGCACTCTGGTGCCTATTTTCACTCACATGATGGAAATGTTCTTCCCCCGCAAGCTGTCTGCCGTTTCTCTCTCCCTGAATGGTGGGCAGCAAGTGTGTGAGCCACGTGATTGCTCTCGGTCCACATTCTCCTTCACCCTGGAGGCTGAGGAACTGATCTGGGTCTTCTGCTTTGTCAGCCAATTCAGCTGTTATGCTGGCCTTGCCTGTGTCAGTTGTCTCTTTTTCTCCCATACCTTGAGGTCCATTGTTTGTGGAATTCTGCTGAAGTTTCAACAGAACAATGAGAGTTATTCTGATTTTTCATCATTGCGATGTTGGGTTACCAGACTGTCTGTATACCTTATCATTTGATGCTGCCTAGAATGCAGGAGAAATGTACATGGCCCAAATATGAGATTTAATGCATTGCTTAACCAATACTGTTCAGTGTTTAATTAAAAGTTAAGATGCAAAGCCACAACAAAGGATGGAGTGGGATGATTTGGTTATATCACAGAGGCAATGAGAACCGTTGGAATCTTGGAGAGGGAGGATATTGCTGGGCAACTTGGACTCCTCCAAAGCTGCACAAAGATTCTTAGACACACAATGTATACTATGCAGGAGTCTTGTACTCAGATTGGAAGAAGTGTGAATGGATTTTTAATTTTTGTATACAGAGACTATGTCATAAAGTTTCTGAATTCACCAAAAAGAAAATCTAGCTGACTAGTTTCATAAAAACACTGAACCTACTTGAGATTTCTTCATCTACAGTGTTCGTAATATTTCTGGAGCAATGATTTATAAAAACAAGTTTGTTCATTATACTGTCAATTGGGAAAAAAATCCACTGTAAATTGCCTGGTTCAAACTCCATGTCAGTCAAACATTCAGCATCATGAGATCAAGATACAGAATAATTGTCCCAAGTATCAGAGGACTGCTGACATTGTTTAAACTTAATAATATTGCCCAAATTTTCAATAAGAATAAGATTAAAAAATAAGAGGTTGAGTGTAGCTGAATTAAAGACATTTTGTCTAACATTCATCAAGACAAATTCCAAAATACCAAAAGAGAAACCAACATTCATATTGTATAAGAGGGAAGTGCTGATTGTTTGGCCAGTGGATTGTGACTAATATATATATCCTCCAGTATATGCAAGTGTGCTGTACTGCAAAACTTCCGGACAATCCTAAGCTGGTTATAAGGTTAATGCTTTGCACACTTGAAAGTATATAGCAAGTGTTTTCTATTTGTTGAATCACTTCTAATATTGGGCACTGTGCTGTGAGTGTGCAAGCACAAACTGAGTTTGTGAATTATGCCAACAACCAATTTACAATGTTACTGTGGCTCACAGTATGGTGCACTTGCATGTATTAGCATTATTTCATGCATTATTATACAGGATCCTATTTGCAGTGGAAAAAACATCATCATGTGCCTGATTCAACTCAACAAAACAGGTGACAGTCTTTCTCTGGTTTATTACGGCAAAACTTTGATCAATCAAGTCAACCTACCTTGTTTAAAATTTAAACAAAGCTTGGCAGCTAACAGTCAGTCAGTCATTAACTGGTACATTTGCCATGGCAACAGCTCTACCAATCTGAGTGCACTTATCAACCAATCAGCACTTTTGTTTTCCCTTTACTTTGGTATGTTTTGTACATTGTTCTGATGTCTGCAAGATCATAGGCTTCAATAAAATGTCCTTTTTTTTCAACGATCCTCAAGTTCTCTCCTATACAACAAAGATCTTAAACATGGGGCAGAGGTTTTCCATCTTAGTTTGGTATGTTAGTTTGAAGTGCACTTGTGAAATTGGACCAGCTGCAAATGCTCAGTCCTGTTCGATGCATCAAAAAGAGAATGTTTAAGATATTGTTATTTTACAATGGCCACTGCTAAGATCTGCTTCCACTGTCTAGTTTGCTGAATGTCTCCTTCTGATGTAAAGTGTATTTCTGTGGTTTGGAAATATCACTGTATGGCCAATATTTGAGCTTATAAACCTATTTTTGTTTTGAATGGAGTCAATAAAAAGACTTGCAGATCTTAAAAAAACGAGTGTTGTACTTGCATGCAGAGGGCTGCTGTTTAAGATTTCTCCAGCTTCCTTTGCAAAACTATTCATTCTCATTCAGATATTGTTCTCCATGCTGGTAGCCTCTTCTGCATTTTGATAGTTCATATTCCACATCAGTGATTTATCATCCAATTCTGTAACAGGTCATTCGTTAGATTGTGCACACTGAGGAGTATCTACTCTGTTCTTATGATGAATGAAGTATGAATAGGCTAAGCCTACTCCACAATTCAGTGAGGTCATGTCTAAATGTCTGCCTTGATCCTACAGCCCAATTCTGTGATCCTTTATTTCCTTGGTGCTTCGGAATCTCAATGTTAGCCATGTTTTTACTCTAATACTGAGCTCTCACTGAGGAAGGCTTGAGGATTTCCTAGATTCACAAATGTCTAATAAGTTTCTCATCCCAGACTGAAATGACTGACACCTTTATCCTAAGACTGGTACTACATCACTGCCTGACATTAATATGGATGCAGTTTCCAGGAGGGAGTCCATGAAAAGTAATCAGAAACCTAAAATCCAAGATCTACCACCTTCTTTGGCCATTGAATATTGATGAAATTACAGGTGAAATCAATTCCACACTCACTGGGAATTAAATTTTGGACCTAGCTGGTTTGTGGCTCTAAATCTTGCTGGATAAGTGATGCCTTTATCCAATTATTCCTTTGGGAGGCTAGGGGAAGAATCACAACAGTCTGGATGTACACACCAGACTTGCGTCCCACCTGGTTAACAAGTTTGACTTTAAGATTACTTTCTTATTACTGATTTTCCAAAGAAAAAGTGAATAATGGGTCATGACAAACCTTGTAAAAGCCTGCAAAATCTTTAGTTGGAGTTAGAATAATCTACTTAAGAGCACTCTTGGAATGAGTGATGTTGGGTCATGGTGCAGAAACATGGCAAGATACTGTGTTGTGGGTACAGAATTGCTTCCCAATTCCACTGCATTCTATATTGTGAGGAGGTCCTGAGAGGAACCAGGCATTTGTACCTTCTTGATTCCGGGTGCTTTGTGATCTGGGGGACCAGAGAAGATGAAAAACCAAAAGGGTTATGTTTTTGGCTACTCATTTGGGGGACAGTTTTACTGGTGCTGGCACCACCTTTTCTGTGGCATGCCAAAGGATATGAAAGTGACAAACAGTGGACCAAAGCGCTAGTTTGAGAGGTTTTATACTGATTCTTAAAGAAGGGGGAAAGAGACGTAGAAATAAATATCTAAATTCCAGAGCATAAGGCCTAGGTACATTTGCAATTTAGTTGGCAGGGGAGCTGGATTTTGGGTTGAAGAATGTTGGGAATGCAATTAAGGTCAAATTTGGAGGAACACAGTTCTTAATGGATTGTCAGTTTTGAGACGATAGAGAGAGGTGAGACCATGTAGGGATATGAACAAGTTTAAGACTGAATTAAGACCATAATAAATAGGAATGGGAGTAGGCAGTTTAGCCCCTTGAGCCTGCTTGGCTATTCAATTCGATCATGGCTGATCTGAAATTCGTCACGTTCACATCCTTCATGTGATCCTAAACAGTTTGTGCCGGATGGCTACTCAATTGATGAATGGCATCAGAATCAAGTCTGGCAGTCTTCACTCCCTGACATTTGGGTGTGGGCTCAGTGGAAGATGAGAAATTTATTAAGGGAATTCCACAGCCTGGGTAGTAGGCTATGTTAGTGTTAAATGATGATGCACGTAGCACTGGAGCCAGATATTAAATGGGGATAGTGGCTGGGAAAGGCAAAACGAAAGAAACTAGGTTTAAAAGAAGTTGACTCTAAGACCTCATTGCATTTTTATAGTGCCTTTCACAACCTCAGTACATCCCAATTAATTTTCTTATTGCTAATTTGGCTATAATAGTACAGATATTAATTTGGATGCAACAAGATCCCATTAACTTAATGTTAAATTGTAATGGAAAAGATCAACAGATCAGACAGCATCTGTAGAGACAGAAATCAAGTTAAGGTTTTGAGTCAGATATGACCTCTTCAGAGTAATGTGTGTTCATTGAGGGATAGATATTGGCCACGACATTGGGGATAATACCAGCATTCTTCAAAATAATGCTATTGAACATATTATCACCATCTGAGACAGTAAACAAGACCTCTGTTTAATGCTTCATTTGACACATAATGGAACAGGGATAGGCTTCTCAGCCCTTCAATCTTATCTCTTTTGATAACATCTTGGCTGATTTGATTACTTCACATTGCTGTGTCTCTACCCTAACCTTTGACTCCCTTGTTGGTCAAGAACCTATTCTGCCTTAAAAGTATTCAATGACCTCTCTTCCCCTGTGGCCTGGAGAAGAGAATTCCAAAGATTCAGCCTAGTTTCTGTTTTTGAAAAGTAAACCCCTTATTTTTGAACTGGAAGACCTATTTCTAGTGTCTCCCACAAGGAATACCATCCTTTTAACATATCCCTTATGAAGACTTCTCAGGTCATATATGTTTCAATAAGATCATCTTATTTTCAGAACTCCAGTGGAGATAGGCACAGCCTGTCCAATCTTTCCTCTCAAAAAAACACCTTCATCCTAGGTATCAATTGAGTGGACCTTTTCTGAATTGCTTCCAACATTGCTTCCTTTCTTAAATGAGATCAAAACTCTACACAACATTCTAAGTATAGCCCCAACAATATTCTATACAACTGTAGCAAAACATTTCCACTTTAGTTTTCCATTTCCCTTGCAATAGATGACCATATTGTGCTTGGCTTGCCTTCTAAGAAAGAAGATGTACCTCCAACAGTATTCACTCAGTATTACACTTGGAAATACTGCTGATACAGGAGATATGAAATAAAATGTGTGTTGAATGAAATAGTTAACGTTTCAGGTCCTAAAATTAGAGGAAGAGTGAAGGTCTGAAAGAGTGACACTGGATTTGAAAGATTGTATCTGTTTCTCTCTCCAGAGATATTGCTGAGCCTATTGAATTTCTCTAACATTTTCTGTTTTTGTTACACTTGGAGTGTCATCCAGGATTTTGTGCCCAAGTCCCCTGTTTGGGAATTAACCCAATGTCCTTCTGACTGAAGCAAGCACTCGGCAAACTCAACCACTGCATTGTCATTTGATGTCAAGCCTAGTCTGACTTTTAAGATATGAGCACATCTAAGCAAATGCAATATAACATGACTAAATGCAAAGTTTTGCACTTCAGTGTAAAAAACAGAAAGCAAGAATATTATTTAAATGATCATCTATTGGGAAGTATGGATGTACAAAGGGATTTGGGTATCTGTGTACGTCAGTCAATAAATGAGAGTTCTGAAGAACTGGACTCTACATTAATTCTCTTTCTCTCCACGAATGCTGCTAGACCTGCTGAGTCTCTAGCAATTCCTGTTTTTGAGTCAATGAATAGGTGCAACAGGTAATTTGGAAAGCAAATGGTACATTGTCTTTCATTGCAAGAGAATTTGAGTTCAGAAGCAGGGGTGTCTTAATATAGCCATACAGGGTCTCGGTGTGACCACAGCAGGAGTACACCATAGTTTTGGTCTCCTCACCCAAAAATGGATATACTCCCATGGAAGGAGTGCAGTGGAGATTCACTAGGCTGCTACTGGTTATGATGGAACTCTCAATAAGGAAAAATTGGTTCAACTGGGCCTGTTAGAGTTTAGAAAGATGAGAGGGGATCTGATTGAAACATGTAAAGTTCCAACAGGACTAGACATATTTGATGCAGAGAGGATGTTTTCCCTGACTGGGGAGTCTTGAACCAGGGGTCACAGCATCAGACTACGAGGGTTGACTATTTAGGTCTGAGATGAGGAACAATTTCTTCATTGAACCTGTGGAATTCACTGTCACTGAAGGCTGTGGAGGCCAAGTCACTGAATATCTTCAAGAAAGGTAGAGATGGTAAGAACTGCAGATGCTGGAGTCAGAGATGATACTGTGTAGAGCTGGAGGAACACAGCAGGCCAGACAGAGGAAATATAGATACATTTTTATGTTTCAAAGGCATTGAGGGATATGGGCAGAAAGTAGGAATATGGCATTGAGGTAGATGATCATTCATGATCATTTTGAATCGAAGGTTCAAAAAAGTTTGTATGTTTCTAGCGCTGGACTGCAGTGATTTAAGAGGGCAGCTCAAGGCTAGCTAGGGATGGGAAATATCTGGTTGATGAATATATTAAAAAAATTCAGTCCTTTTGCTATATTATTTCACATGTTTCTTTATCAAGTATTTACCCTAACCCCTTCCAAAACTGATACGTATTCTGCTTCTTCAACCTCTGCATAATAAATGTCATTTGCTCAGTTGAAGATGACCTTGAATTGATGCTCTTCAGTTAAAAATTCTCTGAACAGTGGAAATGGATTGTCCCTGTTAAATTTGCCATTCATGTGAAAGCAGTAGTGTTCATGTTTTGTTCCTTTTTTGTTAAAGAAATAAGTCTCTGTTAGAGTTATTTTCCTACATTTCTCCCTGATTTCACAGGTATTTTGAATCGGGTTTTGTATTTCCTTTCAGGATTCATTTGTCCTCCTCCGCCTACTGTGATGACCTTTGGCATGCTTCGGGGGTGGGGGGAAAAAAACACGAAAATCAACCGATCTTGCTGACTGTCAGGTCCTCCCTATCGTGGCTTTGATTGGCTAGGCGACGTCGCCGTGCGTTAGCGCCTCCTTTTCCGTTTGGTCATGCCCCACATCAATCAGATAAAATGTGAGTTTGGTTGAGAGGGAGAGGGTGAAAGGGGTGGGAGATCGGCTCAAGATGGCGGCGTCGCTCAGTTGCATGTGTCGCCGCTCAACGCTGGACCTCTGCAGGAAAATCTTACGCTGCCGGCCTGCAACCAGTCGCAAAAGGTCCGCGTTGAAAAGTTGTGAGGTAAAACTCGGCTCTTCGCCGGCGTGTCGGACGCTGTCGACGGAGAGAGGCCGCGGGCCGAGCGGTGCCGGGGCGGGAGGCCTGGCTCATGCCATCCTGCAGGAGAAGCTGCAGCAGCAGGAACGGGCCAAAGAGGAGGCTGGCAGTGGGGAGCCAGGGGCTGGCAGCAGCGACACGGGCGCCGACCAGGAGCAGAAACAGAAGCAAAACGCAGCCTATGCCAAGAAAATGGTGCTGAGACTGGCGGGACTGCTGGGGGCCGGCAGCGCCTTCGCGGTGGTCTACGTCTTCGGTGAGTGACAGCGGTTTAGTGTCCACATCTGAAAAATCTCCAGCTGAAACTTCCTGTTGCTGCATTGTTATCTTCTATTTTTACTATGTCAACTGTCACGCTGCAGTTGCAGACTGTAGCCATGGGGTGGCACTGTGAAACCGCTTAGCTCAGGGTCCATCTGAATACTTCAATGATCTTGTCACTAACAGTGTAACGTGTCTTTAGGAGTGTGGATACACTTGTTTATAGAATTACAGGATTGTTTCAGTATAGAAGTAGGCCATTTAACCAGTTCTGATGAAGAGCCATCTAGATTCAAAATGCCAGCTTGCTTTCTCTCCATAACGCTGTCTGACCCATTGTGATCTCCAGCACTTCTTGTTTTCAGGCCATTTAAGTGGTTGTGTCCGTACCAGTTGTCCGAATGAGTATGAGCTAGTGTCTGTGGAATCTCTTTTTAACTTAGGGAGGGTGTGGTACAACACCTATCTCTCATTTGTAGCTGATCAGGAAACTTTTCTGCCTTGTGTTACAAAGATTTTCAGATTGCTGATCAACCTGTGTGGCTGCTTTATGATACCGGTTCTGTGGCCATTATGTCCTAAGGTAGGCCTTGACCTCGAGTTTCTGGCCAGAAGTGGTAAGGATGCTATATACTGTGCCACTGGACTCCTAGTGTAATTTTAATAATTACCAGCTTGGGTGGTTAGCTAGATGTGACAAAAGTGCTGCAAATATAGTGCTGGTTGAATTGTACGTCTGTTATTTGAATGTTACCTAAAGAACAAGACCTGTTGCTTTAGCTTTTTGTCTTGCTATCATCAGGGCAGTTGCAAGAATGTCAGATTTCAAAATTATCACAGCAGTTTACACCACAGGAGGAAAAAAAAAAGTGCTGATCAATTGACAAGTCGGTTCTGATTAGCTGAGTCACCAAAGCAATGGGAAACCTTTGATTCTCCAAGTTCCCGAATAATTCAAAAAAGTCATAAGGCCACATTTGTGAAAACTGAAACACAGCATTTATCTGTTGGATGTGATTCTGGATATGTCAATAGTGACACTAACAGCCAATGTAAGGCAATCAAACACATGGGTAATGTGGCTCACCTATTTTGCTAAATGTGACCTATTCAAAACAATGTCTGCAAACGAAATAAATACATTCAGGCCTTGCACCTTTTAAGAATTACCCAAGAACCTAGAGTTCTTCACCCAGATATCAAAGGAACTTGGCACCTTTTCACTAGTACTATGTCTCATTTTAGTATGTGTTGTGAGAGATAGTTCACTTTAAAAATGGTGAGCCAGTTTATTACTCCAGTTCATAAATATTGAAACAAAAAAAACTGTCAGTTGAATAAATGCAATGAACTGGTTAAAAACTATCAAGTCATTTTACCTCCTGCAGTTCTCTTCTATCTTGACCCAGAGATTCGTCTCCAGTTCCCAGGTAATGTTTTCTCTTTGATAGCCACATGTATTTTTTTTTTATTCATTCACGGGATGTGGGGAGTTGCTGGGTAATCCAGCATTTATTGCCCAGAGGGCATACAAAAGCAACCACATTACTGTGGGTCTGGAGTCATATGTAGGCCAGCCCAGGTAAAGATGGCAGTTCCCTTCCCTAAAGGGCATTAGTGAATCCAGGTGGGTTTTTTCCGATAATCGGCAATGAATTCATCGTCATCAGTAGACTCTTAATTCCAGATTTTTTTAAAAATTGAATTCGAATTCAAATTCAAATTCCACCATCTGCCATGGCCAGATTTTAACCCAGGTCCCCAGAACATTATCTGGGTCTCTGGATTAACAGTCCAGTGATAATACCACCAGGCCATTGCCTCCCCGATTTACTGGGTCTCTCGCTGCTTCTTGGCTTAATCATTTGATGTGAAGAAATAACTCAGCTATGCTCCTCGCTGTTTGCAGAATTGTTTTGGGTAAAGAAAGTGCTCCAGCTGAAACATTAAATGTTGCTTTTTCCATATTTGCTATCAAATCGAAGAATACGATTCCTTAGCACTTCCTATTTTTCAGCTTGTCAAATTAGAACAAAATATCCATGTCTTGAAGCATTGGTACCATTTCAACTTTTCTTCTCCCAAATGACTAAAGTACAAGGTGCAATCTCTGATAATTGCCGTTATCTTGTGGTATCGATACAGTTGTAGTACAGAGCTTGCAGCTTGGAGGTTGTGAGTTCAAATGCCAATATAGTAAATTTAAATTGAATTTAACAAGTCTTGTAATTTGTGGACTAGCTCTGACCAGACATTGACTAGGGGTACGATTCTTTACCCTTCCTTTCTTACCTGTAATAACTTACTAAAAATATAGATATTTTGTTTCCACTAGTGGTACATAACTGCACGTTATCAGTATACATGACAAAATTAATTCCAAACATGGATAGAAGACACATAAGTTAGAGTAAACCATTTGGCACATCAAGTCTTTTTACATTCATGGCTGACTTTGGACTTTAATTTTGCTTGCACACCAGTGCATTCACTGTGTCTAGCATCTTAGGATGTAGGCCTTTATTGATCATCATCATCGTCATCATCATCGTCATCGAATCCCTACAGTGTGGAAACAGGCCCTTCGACCCTCAAAAATTCCACCCAGACCCATCCCCCTATAACCCACCTAATCTACACATCCTTGAACACTATGGGCAATACCTGAAGGTTCATTGAATTTTAGTTCCTTCAGTTTCTCTGGTACTTTTCCTGATACTATTTACCTCATTTTTTTCACCTCCATCACAGTTGTTGCCTGCTATTTCTGTTGTGTAACTTCTATTATGAAAACACTCGGGTTTAACGGTTTGATTGTTTTTAAAGATAACTAAACAATGCTGATTGCCTGTGTAAAGGCTGGGGTGGGGGGCAACAGCTGGTTCACTGAGGTAGTAGTCAGGAGGCAGAGATCTGTAAAGCTTTATCCTGTGTATAAACCCTATCCTTTCATACTTCACCATCTGGCCTGTGTCCAGTTTAACAGTGAGCATTGCCACCAACTAGTGGGAAGGATGTAGAGGAACAAATATGCAAGGAGATTAGGGAATTGAGAGATTAATTATAATAAAAGACTTTAATTATCCCAATGTAAACTGGAATGGTAGTGGATAGAAAAAAAATGCAAGAGTTCCTAGAGGTGTTCAGGAGATTTGTACGTTAGTACATTTTCCAATCCAAGAAAAGAGGAGATTTCTGGATCTGTTTCTTGGGAATGAAGTGGACCAAGTGTAGTAGAAGAACTATAGGAGCCAGATCTATCATAAGGTTTAGGTTGGTTATGGAGAAGGGTTTGGAACAATCCAGAGTAAGAATAATTAACTGGGGGGAAAGCCACCTTCAATGGAGTAAGAATGGGTGTAACGCAGATAAATTGGAAGCAAAGGTTGGCAGCTGAATCTGTACCTGAGTAATGGGCTGCCTTTAAAGAAAAGATGAGTTAGGCTTGGTCAAGGTATATTCTTGTGTACAAGAGTAGTAGGGCAGACAAATTCAGAGCTCCCTGAATGACAAGGGAGATTAAGATGAAACAAAAAAAAGGTCCACTTGTGATACATATGACTTGCAATAAAGTAAAGTGTTCAAATCAGTGTCTCAATTAAGGAAAAGGGAGGAATTCTGACATGACTGAAATTGTTTTCACGCAGCAATTGGTTAAGATCAGGGAAGCATTATCATGCAGTGCAGTGTAGTGGAGGCAGGATCATTGAGGCATTTGAATGGGAATTATAAAGTTATTTGAAAAGTAAACGCAGAGGAGTTGCTCTTTCTAAGGGCCAGTGTAAGTTAAATAGTCTCCTTGTAAGTGGAATTATTTACTTCAGAAACTGAATGAAGCGGCCTATTAATAAGAACATTGAATAACCAAGCTTGCAGAAAGATGATATGTTTCCTCTGCTGGAGACTGAATCTGGCACCTGTTCATTTTCCCAACCTTGTGTTTTGTGTTTATAAAATGCCTGTATTTGTGGAAGATGTCTCACGATAATCACTGCACCAGCCTTCGATGTTGTGGACTGAGAGGAATTTGGTCCTTTCTCACTTTTGTCAGTTACTGCATTCTGAAATAACCTTTCATCTTGTATTTGGGTACTTAAGAGTCTTCCTATGAACCATTTGTTCTAGGAACACTTTTTTTAACCTTTTTTTTGTTTAGTTCTTATGCAGTTTTCTTCCCACTTATCCTGTAGGTGACATATCAGGATTGGCTTCCAGTAACTTGGTCAGTTGTATTTTTCTTAATTTTTTAGTATGGGTGGTCATGCTGACGGTTTATTTGAATGCAGGAGGTGGTTGATAGTTGAGCTTTACCAGTGAGCCTGTTGTCAGCTTTGTGCAGTGGTATCACTTTCTTCTCTGTGTTAAAGTTTACAAGATTGCATAATCTAGCCAAACTGCCCA
This sequence comes from Rhincodon typus, assembly GCF_021869965.1. Lineage (NCBI taxonomy): Eukaryota > Metazoa > Chordata > Chondrichthyes > Orectolobiformes > Rhincodontidae > Rhincodon > Rhincodon typus. Next base: position 15,152,724 of record NC_063370.1, read on the forward strand.
ATGCTGCACTGACAAATTGCTGTCTTTTCATTGAAACTTTAACCCAATGCCCTGTCTGCTCTCTGGTCAATGTAAATGATGCTATGGTACAAAGGAGCAAAGCATTTCTCTTGACCTCCTAGTAAGCGTTGCTAATAGTTATTGTTTCACTGTTTTTTGTGGGCTCTTGTGTGCCAATTAATGCCACATTTCATATTCTTACAGCAGCTGGATTTCTAAATTACTTCATTGGCTGTAAAGCACTTGGCGATGGGCCATATAAATATTCCAGCTGCCTCCAACATGAGGTGGAAGTTGTGAGCGTTTTGCCCACAGGATGTGTTTACAGGATAAATTGGTGAGTTTTCAAGGTGATCCCGGAAAATGTAGCTTCATTAATGGCGCAAAAACCATAAAGTGTAGCTGAAAGACAGGCATCGGTGTTGGGGGAAGTCAGAATGTGCTGCTTGTAGTTGAGCAAAGGGGTAACTGAGGTGGGGCTGGTTTCAGGCTCAAAAACGTCATTGTGCCTTCTGGCATTTTTGTTAGTTTCTGTGCTGTGAATGGCAAGATGAGCAGATTACAATCACCCTGTACTCTACCATCCGTACACAGCTGCCAGTGGATACTGAGAATGCTGTGGGGTAATCTGTTCTACCCTGCACTTTTCCCCAGCCTGCTCAATTTATTCATCCTTTACTGACTATCATTTATTCTACCTCTTGTCTTTTAAACTACCACATTGCATTGAATGCATTGATGTGACCTGGAGCAGTTTCTGTGGATCTCTGTGCAGCATTTTTTTTTATAACATTTAGTGTCCTTTCTGAAAAATGATGTTTAATTACTCAAGCATTTAGTTACAGCGAAGGATTACAAGCATATACTTCCTAGTTTGATTGTGTCACAGTTTCAGCAAACATCTCTATCGTTTAAGTCTTTCTCTTTTTTTTCTTTTTGTTATTCATATCCACACTCGGCAGAGGCAGTCGTGCGGTGGTAGCTGGGCTAGTTATCCAAACTCCAGCTAATGTTCTGGGGGTGTGTGTTCATATTCCACAACGGCAGATGATGAAATATGAACTCAATTTAAAAACTAGCTTAGTGGTGAACACGTGCCATCTGTCAATTGTCACAGACCCTGTCAAGTTTACTGGTTACTGATCACAGATCACCTACAGTGTGGAAACAGGCCCTTTGGCCCAACAAGTCCGCACCGCCCCTCAGAGTATCCCACCCAGAGCTATCCCTCATAACCCACCTAATCTACACATCCCTTAACACTATAGGCAATTTAGTATGGCCAATCCACCTAGCCTGCACATCTTTTGGACTGTGGGAGGAAACCGGAGCACCAAGAGGAAACCCACGCAGACATGGGGAGAATGTGCGAACTCCACACGCAGTTGCCCAAGGGTAGAATCAAACCCGGGTCCCTGGTGCTGTGAGGCAACAGTGCTAACCACTGAGCCACCATGCCGCCCAGTTTACTGATGATCTTTAGGGAAATAAATCAGCAACTAGACTAGTCTAATATTTAGACAAATATAACCTGATATCTAGTCTAGATGTGAGACCAGATGCCTCCTGGCAATTAGGGATGGGCAATAAATGCTAACCTAGCCATCAACACCTATAACAAATCCCTCAAAACAAATTTTTTAAAAAATCATTTTTGCGTACCATAGAAACATAGAATATAGGAGCAGGAGTCGGTCATTGAGCCCTTTGAGCCTGTTCCATCATTCATCGCGATCATGGCTGATCGTCCAACTCAACAACCTAATCCTGATTTCTCCCCATAACCTTTGCTCCCATTCACCCCAAGTGCTATATCTAGCTGCCTGCTGAATACATTTAATGTTTTGGCATCAACTACTTCCTTTGGTAATGAATGTCACAGGCTCACCACTCTTTGGGTGAAGAAGTGTCTCCTCATCTCCGTCCTAAATGGTCTACCCTGAATCCTCCAACCGTGACCCGTCACATATACATTGTTTTCCCTTGTGGGGAAGGTGTTAGAAGAATTTACAGGCTGATGAACCTGTTGAATGCTCTTTGCGTGACCACCAAGTCTGAGTGAGAACTTTTGGTCCTGGGTTAGCGACACTACAGCTGCAGCACAGGACCTGCTGTTTTTTTTTAATCAACCTGCTTGGATGTTCGTCGGGGAAGTGGGAATTTAACCCAGACCACCTGGCCTGGAGGTGTCGACACTACCACTGTGCCACAGGATCCTGTGTCTTTGTGTTTAAGTGAAACCCCAATTAATATCTCCAACTTGGCAGTGTATAACCAACACCAAAACTGATCAATTCCTTAATATCTTCTCCAATCCAGTTTGTTGTACCTGTATTCATTTGTTTGACATCAGATAGCTCTGTGTTTTGTGATTCAAAGTCTAATGAGGAACAGACCTTCCTTTAGGAAACTCCTAACTGAGTAGCAGGCACTGTTTTGGTTTTCTGGTACTGCATGTTATTTTGGGACTCTACATTTGGTACATCTTAGGGAGAAAACCTGCACAGAACAGTTACCCAAGCAGCGTTTAACTCACTGACCAGACATGTGAATAATATTTGCGTCAAATTATACGACAATAACAGCTTGCATTTCTATAGTCCTTCAGCATCCACCCAGGTATTGCGCAGAGGTGTAGATAACAAGATGCCTTAACTAAGGATATGAAGGCAGTGACCAAAAGCTTGCTCAAAGAATTTCATTAATGAAGAAAAGCTTCAAAGTGGAAAGAAGTTTAGGGTGGGAATGCTGTTGTATTATAGTTGAAGGAATGGCTGCCGCAGCAGTGGATGCGAAAGAGGCTAGAATTGGAGGAATAGTATTTTTTGTGGGGGAGCGCCTGAGTGTATGACTGGACAAAGTTGCAGACTCTTGCTTGGAGACAGTTCCTCAGTCCTTAAAAACTTGCACTGAAAATATTCTTTTACATACTATCTAGCTATGTGTGGTATCTAAGACAGGCCTCAGTCTGATATGTAGACTCCCCTGTCTAAAAAGTTTTTTGCTTTGTACTTTTTCCAGTGTTTTATACTGTTCTGAATGATTTCTTCGGTTAAATTTTCCATTTCAATATTGCTACATCCAAGCGATCTCTGCCTGTGTTGGTTCTTGAGCCAAAATTCTTATTATTTATCAGCAGCAGTGAGCAGTAAGTGGTGTAATGCTCATCTTGTTAAACTACGGTCCAGTCTAGTTTGATCAAATGTGTTGGGTGCTTACTTGAAAAATTGGAAAATTTACGTAATGATGACCGCAACCACTGCAAATTACTGCAAAGTTCTATCTTTCCAAAATGCCATTAATCTGGAGCCCAGTCTATCTTCAAGCGCAAAAGATCCCCACAGCATTGTTTTGAAGAAGAACAGCAGTGTCTTCCTTTGTATGTTGGGTTGATATTTGTCCCTCCACCAATATCCTGGCCACTATCACACTGCTGTTGCTGGGATCTTGCTGTGTGAAAACTAGCTACTATATTTCTGACATTTCATCAGTGACTACACTTCAGAAGTACGTCGTTGGCTGAAATGAGATGAACTGAGGTTGTGAAAGGTGCTGTTGAAATGAAAGATCTGTCTGTCTTTCCAAGAAGGAGTTGCTTGCTGCCCGGCATAAGCATGCTTTGTGGCATTCGTGTCTCATTGTGGAATGACCAGTTCAAGCTATCTCTTATTACTGCATTTTCCTACAGTTTTTTTTTTCTTTTAACACCTCTAATGATTTGATAACAACAAGCAGCACAATCGAAACTGAATTCCACCCTGACTCCTAAGCCCCACCCATGCTCTTGCCAAATTCCCAAATGTACTTAATTTCCTAAAGCATCTCAGAGCTTTCATATCCTTGGTGCAATAACTAACTTTACACAAATAGTGGATACATTGGGAAGTCTGTGAAGCTGGTATTGCTGATGGTTACTTTTATCAGGATTTAGGTGATGTTGGCAATCATGAATTCACTGCCAGTTTCTAGTTGCCCTGAGATAATAGTGGGCTTTCTTCAGTCACTGTTTTTGTTTAAGCTAAAAGGTGTCTTGCTGCGCCACTTTTACCTGTGGGACCAGAATAGGATGTAGGCCAGAGCAGTTAGTGGTGTCAGGTCTCTAGAAGCCTGGTAATGAAAGTTGTTGCAATAAGTGACCAACATTAACTGATTTCAGGTTCACTACAGCCCTCAATGCGATTTGATTTCATAGGCTCTAGGTTTGGGAGCCATTACCACAGATCACTGAAGATTTCAGACCTTTGATTGTGCTTTCTCATACTTGCCTTTTATCAAGAATGGAAGAGTAGACTATGTAAAAGGTAAGACACTGATAGTACAAGAAATATTTCAAAAGTCAAGTTAGCCGATCAGTATGTTTTTTGCCTTTGCTGCCCAGGCTACTTGGGAAAGAGAACACAGTCAGTAATGCTGTTTAAGAATAGCCTCATTCTGCTCATTTTTAGAATCGTACAGCAGGGAAACAGACCCTTCAGTCCAATTAATCCGTGCCGACCATAATCCCAAACTAAACTAGTCCCACCTGCCTGCACTTGGCCCATATCCCTGCAAACAAGTCTTATTCATGTACTTATCCAAATTGTCGTTTCAATGTTGTAACTGCACCAGCATCCATCAATTCCTTTGGAAGTTCATTCCACACATGAGCTGCTCTCTATTAAAAAATGGTGCAACTCATGTCTGTCTTAAATCTTTTTCCTCTCACCTCAAAAATATGCCCCCAGTCTTGAAATCCCCCACCCTAGGGAAAAGGCACAAAAACAAATGGAGGATTTGAGTTATAAGGAGAGGCCGGACAGGCTGGGACTTTTTCATTGGAACGTGGAAGGTCGAGAAGAACCTTTTTATAGGGGTTTAAAAAATCATGAGGGATATAGACAAGGTGAATAGCAGGTGCCTTTTCCCTAGATAAAAGCCAAAAGAACTTCAGTTGCTGTAAATCAGAAACAAAACCAGAAATTGCTGGAAAAGCTCAGCATGTCTGGCAGCATCTGTGGAGCGAAATCAAAGTTAATGTTTTGGATCTGGTGGCTGTTCCTCAGAACACCAGTTAATTCTGATATCTCTGCATAGATGCTGCCAGAACTTCTGAGCTTTTACAGCAATTTCTGGTTTTGTTTCTGATTTACAGCAACTGAAGTTCTTTTGGCTTTTATCTAGGGAAAAGGCACCAGCTTTTAATCTTATCTATACCCCTCATGGTTTTATAAACCTCTATAAGGTCACCCCTTGACCTCCTATGCTCCAATGAAAAGGGCTCAGCCTATTTGGCAGCTCCTTATAACTCAAACCACCCATTCCTGGTAAATCTTTTCTGAACCCTCTCCAAATTAATGATATCATTCCTATAATAGGGTGACCAGAACTGGACACAGTACTCCAGAAGAGACCTTACCAATGTCCTGGATTATGGCATCAAAGGTCCCTATAAAACTAGAGTCAATGGGAATCGGGTGGAAAATCCTCTGCTGGTTATCTTATGGTCTTAAGCTGCAAGGCCACGATTATTCCTACTCTGACATCTAGGTATCAGAGTAGCCCACAGACTGACAACCACTGAACGACTGCTACTAATGAACGTAAAGGATCTCATTCCCAAAATCAGCAAAACTGGGATAAGGTACAAAATACTATGTAAGGACTGTGAGAAACACTACATAGGCCAAACCGGAAGAAACCTGACAGTACGGATACACGAACACCAACTAACCACCAAGAGACACGACCAATTCTCACTTGTCTCACTATATACGGACAATGAGGGACATGGATTCGACTGCGACAACACATTGATAATTGCACAAGCCAAACAGAGACACGCCAGGGAATTCCTGTAAGCCTGGTATTACAACTGGAACTCCATTAACAAACATGTTGAATTGGTGTACAAACCACTGAGAAGCAAAACCGGAAGCAATACCAGTCACCTCAGCAAACCGAGGCATATAAATAACAAGCGGGATAGAACATCGACCCTCACCAGAGGCGCACTGACGATGTTACCTTGTAGGGTGATGAAACATTTGCAACCAAACCCACTAGCTTGGTGAGCATGTCTACAACTTTTAATCCACAACCCAAGCTACAAACCTTCTCAAACTTTAAGCCACAACTTCATAAATGTGCTAACTGCTACAAGGTTCATGTTCTAGATTGGAAGAACAGATAAATGAGGCCTGAAGAACAAGAATGCATGCCCAAGTATGGTATTCTTAGCAGCCTTGATGGTGGAAAATAAAATAACCCACTGTATTAGGATATATAGAAGAACCTTGCACGGCATTTGAACAATACATCCTAGATCAAGAACCTTCATGCTTACCAAGGAAAGGATGTGATCCCTACTTCCATTTGTGCTCAGTAGTGAGGTCACGTGTTTCAACCCCTGTGTTTACTGACATAAAGTTGTTTTTATTCATTTATGGGATGTTGATATCTCTGACTTAGGACAGCATTTCATGCCCGGAAAGCAGTTAAGAGGCAACCACGTTGTCATGGTGCTGGAGTCCCATGTATGTTCTGAGGAAGGGCCACCGGACCCGAAACGTTAACTCTGTTTTCTCCTCCACAGATGCTGTCAGATCTGCTGAGCTTTTCCAGCAACTTTGTTTTTGTTCCCGCTAAACCCTTCCTATTCATATACCCATCCAGATGCCTCATAAAATGTTGTTATTGTACCAGCCTCCACCACTTCCTCTAGCAGCTCACTTCATACACGCACCACCTTCTGCATGAAAACGTTGTCCCTTAGGTCCCTTTTATATCTTTCCCCTCTAGTTTTGGACTGCCCTAACCTGGGGAAATGACCTTGGCTATTCACCCTATACATGCCCCTCATGATTTTATGAACCTCTGTAAGGTCACCCCTCAGCCTCTGACACTCCAGGGAAAATAACCCCTCCCTATAGCTCAAACCCTCCAACCATGGCAATCGTAAATTTTTTCCAAATCCTTTAAGTTTCACAACATCTTTCCTGTAGCTGGAAGACCAGAATTAAATGTAGTATTACGAAGATGGCCTAACCAATGTCCTGTACAGCCGCAACATGACATCCCAACTCCTATACTCAATGCACTGACCAGTAAAGGCAAGCATTCTAAACACCTTCTCCCACCCTGTCTACCTGTGACTCCACTTTCAAGGAACTATGAACCTGCACTCCAGGGTCTCTTTGTTCAGCAACACTCTGCAGGACCTTACGATTAAGTGTGTATGTTCTGCCCCGATTTGCCTTTCCAAAGTGCAGCACCTCAGACTTATCTAAATTAAACTCCATCTGCCATTCATTGGCCTATTAATCCATCTGATCAAGGTTGTGTTGTACTCTGAGGTATCCTTCACTGTGCACGACACCAATTTTGGTGTCATCTACAAACTTACTAACCATGTTGATGAAGTGTCAGGATGACGATCTGGAATGCTGTTATGTTTGAACTGGTTAAACGTTGAAGGAAATGTCTACATCGTGGCTATATCACCTGGCACAAGCTCGGGACAGATTGAAGTGCTCTAATGACTAAGTGTAAGTGCTGAAATGTGGGAAATGCAAAAGCCAATTCACACACAAAAATCCACAAACAATAGAAATGTTAACTCTGTTTTCTCCTCCACAGATGCTGCCAGACCTGCTGAGCTTTTCCAGCAACTTTGTTTTTGTTCCTCATTTACAGCATCCGCAGTTCTTTTGGTTTTTATTTAGGGTTTAGCGGGATATGGGCCAAATGCTAGCAAATAGGACTGCTTCATTTAGAATATCTGGTCGGCATGGACAAGTTGGACTGAAGGGTCTCTTTCTGTGCTGTACATCTCTGACTCTATTAGCTAGCTCTTTCTGAGCTTTCGAGCACTTCGTGCTAACGTAACTCTGCATGCGGGAATATGTTATGAAAGCTGTATTTTAATTCATGTTTCTGACTTACTCAATTGCTGCATATACTAAAGTTTCTCTACTGTTGATTGGAATCATTCCTGCTTCCCTGAGACATGGTGGAAAACAAGGACTCTAACACTGGCATTGCTAAGCATAAACAGGGCTTAATGTAAAATTTGAGTTTTGTTTTGTTTTAGAGGATGGTTTGCATGGACAAGTATGTTTAGATTTGATATCCATTCTGCCATTGCAAGAACAAGATGTCATCACCCGGGTGCACCCATGCTTAGTGGTACAACCAAAATTTCTTTTGCTGACAACTGACATCACAAGGTTGGTTCTGCATGCAGATGACTCTGGACAGACATTGAATGGCAGCTTTGTTGGGAACGTGGAATCCAAAATGTAGGTGAGACACGTGGAGGTGGTAAGGGAGGAAGTTCCAGAGGTTAGAGCCTAATTCTGAGATGGCATGATTGCCTGAATCTCCATAAATGGCAGTATTCTCTAGAGTTTAGAAAAATTAGAGTTGATTTCTCTGAAGCATATAAAATTGTTGTAGGGCTCCATAGGATGTCCAGCTGGTGTGTTGAGAACCAGGATACAGCCTCTGAATAGGGCATAGTCCATTTAGAACTGAAATGAGGAATTTCTTCACTCGAAAGTGGTAAGTTTTTTGCTCCAGAGGACTGTGAAAGCTCTGTCGTTGAGTATTTTAAGACTATCGGTGGACTTATCGATATTAAAGATATCAAGAGATATAGGGATAGTGTAATTTATATTACCCCAACAAAACAGCCAATATAAACAGGCTGAGTGGCCTCATTCTGTACTATAGACATCTGTTTTTCTCTCTGTCTGCACTTCCTGTGATAACACAGGCTTCTTAAAAATCCATTCTTGGTATCACCAGAATAGTTACTTCCTAATTTACTTTTCCTATTCTCATGATGCTTGCTTCCTGCTTTCTGGACAATGGGTCTGCGGCTAGATTTCAAAATTTTAAAACTTGGTAAGTTGAGTCCAAAAGCAGTATTTTATCTCTTATTGCTGTCTTGTGGAGAGCACCAGGATATATTTTCAAGTCTTAAAGGATTATCTTCAAGGAAATGAGCAGCTCAAAGCTTGAAAGCTGCAGGGTAGAAAGCAGATCTAGGTTTTTAAAATGTGTGAATTGCGCATTACAATCCCAGGGAATTTGATGTCATGTACTCTGTTTACTTGAAAGAAACCACACTGGTTTTGCTTCAGCTGCACTCTGCTTAATTTACCAGATAAAATGGGATGAATAATCCCAAATACTGAAATCAAAACAAAATTCTGACTGTGCCCTGTGGGCCACTCATGATGCTGTCAATCTTGGGTTAAGCTTTTGTAAGTGCAAAACCACTGAAAATTAAACAATTTCCTGAAATGTGAGCCAGCATTGTAGTACTGTGTGTCTTGGTAGTGTTTCATGTAAATATTTCTTCTTTGTGGTCTTGTGTCCCATCCAAAATGTTTTACTTTCGATTCTGGGAGATTGGTGTCTGTCTGAACCAACTTGTTCACTTCCACTCCTAAATCTGGCTTCCACTTCCTGCAAAGTTTGTAGGTGTGTGATTAAACCAGACATTGAGCCTACTGCTGTGACCAGGGAACTGGTAAATTCTGTGAGCAAACTGAATATTTGAAAAGAGATTTGCATTGCTACTGGAATTGTCATAGAGGACTATAAAGCTACCTATGTTAGACCTTGGCAACAAGATTTTCAATGTTAGCTCCACACATTCTGTACCTAAAAGTGATTTGAATTAGGATATGGAATTGGGATGTTCATACTGAAGGATTTGATGTGAAGGTTGCTAGTTCAGACTTCTCATAGCTCGTGGAACCCAATATGTCTGATTTGTACCTAAAATATCTATTGTTGTTTATTTGTTATACAAGCTTGAAAAACTGCAAGGAAATAGCAGGAGAAGGAGGCTTAATTGAAATTATTTCTTTCACAGGATATTGGCTCGGACACTGGCATCTACATTAACTTCCCTGACTGAGCTGGAGAAATTAGTGGTGAACCGTTTTCTTGAACCACTGCTGTTCCTGTGGTGCTGGTATGCCCACAGTGCTGTTAGGGAGGGTGTTCCAGGATGTTGACCCAGCTATACTGAAGGAAGGGCAATATATTTCTAAGTTAAGGGTGGTGTTCCCACGAATCTGCTGCCCTTCAACCTCAAGATGGTAAGGGCTATGGGTTTAGATGAACTGGGTAGACCTTGTAAAGAGCTGATGCTAATACATTGGGCCAAATGGTGTCTTTCTGAAAAATGATTCCAGTAACTACACTTTGGGCATACTTGATTTTTCTTGATTTATGACATGGAGGGATTAAAAGTCAGACTGGTTGTGTGGAAACAACGTGCTGTGTAGCATTTTTAATTGTGTTTTTAAAAAAAAAAAAAAAAATCAGTAGACATTGCAGGCCAAAAATGATTTTTAGGTCAACTGGGGAACTTGTTTGTGGCAGGATTGGTCAAAGGGATTGAAACAAATTGCTGGCAAGACTCAGCAGTGTCTGGCAGCATCTGTGGAGAGAAAGCAGAGTTAACGTTTCCGGTCCAGTGATCCTTCAGAACTGATTTGTAGCTATATATGCTAAAGATGGGGAGGAGGGATAGTAAACGATAGGTGTAAATTGAATTCAGAGGGAGTAAGAAAAATAGTTGGGCAGACAAAGAAGGGTAAAAGTTAGCGTGGGGGATCTCAGCTGCTAATGGAGACTTGGTTTTGTTTATTTGTGCACTCCATGTGATTTACAAGGCCTGGTGTGTGGGATTTGGGGTCAAGAATGGGAGAAGGTGCTCAGGCTCTAAAATGATTGAATTTGATATTGAGTTCCAAGCAGAAACTGAGATGCTGTTATTCCAGCAAACCTAAAACCAACATCCCATCAGCTGGCAGCAATCAACAAAACCATCAGAAGGTTACAGTTGATTGAGTAGAAAGATTGTTGTGAGCCTGACCAATAGCACATCTTGAGGACTGTACCAAGATGTAATTGAGGTACAGAAAGGACATGAGCTTTGGAATAGATGGGAGAAGGAGCTACTAATCCTGGAGCTCTGAGTTATATTGAAATGTGGGCTTTTCATTGCAATAATTGAGTGATTGTATACAAATGTACAAGATCCCAATGCTATGGAAATAGCAAACCCAAATCATGATTTCAAGTTGGGTAAGCAAGGCAAGTAGGAACACAGGTTGAAATGAGCAAACCACAAAAATACACATAATTTTATTTAATATCGGAAAATAGTCCTATGGTGGTGAGTCAACCATGATGGGAAGCAAATGACTACAGGGTCAAAGACATATAAAGCTTTGTCCAAAGTTTGTGTGTCAGGAAAGAGAAGTTTGAAGAGACAGGTGTTTCAGGAAGGAATCTAGAGCATAGGGCTAGGGAATCTGATGTCACGGTCACGGTCACTGTCACCATTGAATCAGTAAAGTGGTTGATAGAGGCTTGAGTGACAAAAATGAAGAATTCAGAACGGAGGTTGGTAGGTGATGGGATAGTGTTGCAGGATTGAGGGACTAAAAGAAGTTTGAGGTGGAAGGTGCAAAATCTGTGATGTGATCTAAACACTAAGGTGAGAATGTGCAGTTCAAGATGCTGAAGGACCAAGAGCCAGTGCAGGTCAGTGAGGCCAGGGATTGTGGGCAAGTTAAACTTGCAAGGTAAAATACAGGCAGTGGAACTGTAGATTAAGAGCATTCTGATTGCTAAGTTTTTAACAGTTGGCCTAAATCTGGACCTTGGGTGATTAGTGTTAATGGAGGTGCAATTTCAGTGTTGTGATAGAGAGTTCTGCTCTGTTGAACAGGACACCATGAATGCAAATAGTTTGGTTTAGCCTAACCATGCTTCTCATGATCTTATACGCTTTTCTATAAGCTCCCCTCTCAGTCTCCTACATTGTAAAATAAAGAAGTCTAACTTCTCCCTATAACTCAGTCCCTTGAGTCCTGACAACATCCTTGTAAATTTCTTCTGCACACTTTCCAGTTTAGTAACATCCTTCCTATTAGCAAGGTGAACAAAACTCAACACACTCCTCCAAGTGCGGCATCACTAACTTCCTGTTACGACTGCAACTTAACTTCTCAGCTTCTATACTCAATACCCTGACTGAAGGCCAATGTACCAAAAGCTGCCTTCACTGTCCCCTCTACCCATGACTCCACTTTCAGAACAGTGCAGATGAACTCCAAGGTCCCTCTGTTTCTCTACACTCCTTAAGGCCCTACCATTCACCATGAAACTTCTGTTCTGTGGTAGAATCATTGACTTAGATTTATGTATGGTGATTTGTGAAGACTTTGTTTGAAGAAAGCATGAGCAGAAATACCTTTGGATACATCATTAAATTCCCAGAACCATTTCTAGCCTGGCCCTATTTGCTGGGGCAAGCAAGAAAAATATGCCATAACTATAGGAGCAGAAGTAGGCCATTCACCTCATCAAGCCTGCTTATCCATTCAATGAGATCATGGCTGATCTGATGATCATGTCCACTTTCCTGCCTTTACCCCATAATCCTGATTTCTTTACTGATTAAAAATCTTTGTCTCAGCTTTGAATATCTTAATGGTCCAGGACTCGACAGCTCTATGCAATAAAGAATTTCACAGATTCTCTACCCTCTGAGAGATGAAATTCCTCCTCGTCTCTGTCTTAAGTGGGCAACCTCTTACTCTAATACTATGCCTTTAGAAGTCTGAGATTCTCCTACAAGGCAAAACAACCTTTCTGCACTTACCCTGTTGAAACTTGTACATTTCAGTAAACTCCACTCTGATGCTTCTGGAAGTCCAATGAGTACAAACCCAAGCTACAAAACCTATCCTTATTAGAAGATGTTGTTTATCTTGGTTGAAGACAGAACATTAGCTCGAGCACCCAGAAAACTCTGCCACTATTGTTTAAATAGTTCCGTACGGGTTTTAACTTGCACAGATAAAGCTCAAAGCAGCCTTATTCTCCGATCTCAATGACGTGCTCCAGTCATAATGTCAGTCTGCAATGGGTGTTCATGTCCTAGGCCTGAAAGTCAGTTTGACTGAGAGTCAGAATATTGCACATTCTTGTAACATATGCCTATATTTGGTGCATTTGTAATGATACAGAAAAATTAACATGGCAGGCATGATAGATCAAATGGCTTCCTCCTACATTGTGATGCTTGTGTGGTTCTGTGAATTGATCATCAATTTAACTACAAATGCCACAGTTACATCATGGATTTTGCATGCATCTATATCAGACTGAATGTAAACATGGCATAGATACCAAAACTGCTGTTCAAGTTTACAAATGTAAACAAATTGCTGGAAAACCTCAGCAGGTCTGGCAGCATCTGTGAAGAGAAATCAGAGTTAACTCTCAGTCAAACTGGCTTTCTTGTAACATATGCACCAAATATAGGCATTTAAATAATGATACAGAAAAATTAATGTGGCAGACATGATAGTTAACTCTAATGGAGGAGGCCATTTGATCTATGTGTTTCTGATTTGCAGCATCTGCAGTTCTTTCGGTTTTTCATCAAACAACTTGAACAGCAGAATAGTGAGCAAAAGATTTCTCACAGCTGCCCCAGGTAATTCCTCCAACTTCAAAAGGCATAAGCCATTATGTTGGTAAACAAAGGATGTGATTGTACAGATCTGCAGTCCACCAAGTTTCACCTCTATCTATGCTGAATTAGATTTAGCTGTGATGCCACACTCTGTTCAATAGCTTCTCCATGCCCTCTCAGGAAGAATAGCCACTTGACAGATTTGAGAACATAAGGGGAACTGGAAAGGGCAAAAAACCAATTCAAACTACAACAGCTGCCATCTCCAATATCATCGATCATTAAAGCGTGTCCCTCCAGAAGTATCTTTGGTACAGAAATATAATGGTGTCACAGATATAATAAATGAATGATCCAGCAAAACGCTACTTTTATAATTCCACCAAAGCTGGCCTTGCATTATTTTATGAAAAAGCCATTTTATTTTAAAGCCACTTTTATTTTAAGAAAGACCTCCTCTTGGCATGTGAAGATGAGTAACTAAAACATAGACATTTTGTTATACTTGCCTTAACCAGAATATTTTTTTTTTTGCTTATTCACTTGTGGGATGTGGGTTTCATTGGCTGGATCAGCATCTAATGCCCATCCCTCGTTGTCTTTGATAATTTGGTTATGAGCTGCTGCCTTGAACCACTGCAGTCAATATGCTGTAGGTAGACCCACAATGCTATTGGGGAGGGGGTACCAGTACCTTTACTCAACGAACCTGAAGGAACAGCAATATACTTTCAAATCGGGATGTTGAATGGCTTGGAGAAGAACTTGCAGGTGGTAGTGTTCCCCTGTCGTTGCTGCTCATCTTCGAGATGGAAGTGGTCATTGGTTTGGGAGATGATATCTAAGGAGCTACTCAACTCAAGCTGTTCGAATTTACTTTTCCCAACTGAAGTGGCAAAGATGTCCACTGGGTGGCAGCGCATACTTTATGTTTGGACAAATGCGTTGAACTAATGCTGAATGGAAACCGGTGCCAGGTTTGTGGTGAGCCAGAGTCTCTGGTTCACTGAGGGATCAACTCTAACAAATACATTGGGCTCTCATTCATCCCTGGAATAGGGAGATATCTCTAACTTTGAAAGGATTTGCTGGCAGATGGAAATGGGACACAGTCTTCTGCCAGAAAAGAAAAGATCATGCCTGAAGTGGAAGCATAACCCACACAATTTCTAAATGATGTGCTGCGACCCACGTATTTAATTGATGAAATGGGGTAGCAGGTTTTCGGCTTTTACTGTTTGAAGCTCCAGCGCAAGACGGCGAGCAGTGTCTTTCACTGGTTTTAAGTTTTTCGTCTCAGCCTGCCTCTTTGATGCCTTTCAGCAGCTCTTGTGATACTATATATCTTGAATCCTAATCTGGCAAATTGAAGGCAGGTTATTAAACACTGTATGGGAAGTGTGAGATAAAGTTTGAGTGGTTCACAAATATTAGCTTCATCCATTAATGTCATGTTTTATTTGCCTGTTTCTTTTATCTTTCTCCCTTTTGTGCTGTCACTGAACCTGTTCTCCCTATATGTGAGATGGAATTCTTAGTGTTAAGTGAACACCAAAAATGTGCCTTGTTTGCTGTGATGCTTTTTCTGCCTGCGCTAAAACTGCATTTAAGGTTAACTTAAATGTAACTTTTTCAATGGTAGTGATTTTTACAGAAAATTAATACAAATATACAACAGACTTTGTCCATCAAACTTCTTCCACATAGTTGTGTTGCAACTGTGCAACAGACCCCAATCTTTTGATATACCCTATTCATATGCTTTCCATTTAACAAGAATACTTGCCTGACTTCGGAAGAAACCATTCTGGAAAATTCGTCTTTCGCTCAAACACAATGGAGTTTCAGGGGATTTTAATGTCCATGAAGTCCTACCTTTTGTACACAGTGATATCTGTTTCCTCTGGGAACTTGCCCAGCTCCCATTTGAACACTTTTTTTTTATTGTGAACTTTCACTTGCTGCAGAAACCAGTAGCTCATTCCAACGATCAGTGACCATCTGGAAAAAGAGAGCACCTGACATCTAACTTAGCCTTGTCCTTAAACAACTAGTGCTCATGTGACCTCATTCTCCTTGACTTGTCTTTGTTAAAATAACCTGACTGCAATACATAACCTCTTTTTTCATATTTAATATGTGGCATTTTTGATGTATGCTCTCCAATTTACATTTTTATGTAGTAGATAGAACTAAAATGTCAAATCTCAGGTATTGCTAAAGAGAGACAGTAGGTCAAAGCATACTGTATAAGTTGGTGTCCTATTTTTCAAATCTGTTTCTTATAGCCCAGACTTGATGGCAAGACAAAAAAAAAATCTATTTTGTCTCCTTTTAGCAATGTTTATAGTGGCAGGCTTAGAGAAGGCTATCGTGATAATTGAGTGTGTTTAATCTGGTGACATTTAAACCTTTTTCTGGACCTAAGAATCTGTCACTGTGTAAAGGGTCCAGAAATAGGCAAATTATTCCAGATGGGTCTTAATGACGGGATTGTGCAAAGATGCCATAGTCATTTCAAAAGCAAAGTGATGCTGGGAACGCTCACCGATCCGGCAGCCTCTGTGGAGGGAAACAAAGTTTAATGTTTCACCTCAAGCGACTTTTCTATCTGGGTGAAAAGTCACTTAAATCATAAATGTTAACTTGTATCTTTTCAGGGTACGTGCTTGACCTGTGCATTTTAGTTTCAATTTCATGACAACCTGGTTTGTGCTTGACTAGCCTCACAGTCTGTATCTTCTTTCTCTGGTCCCTCTGACCACTGGACATTGACTTTGAGACTTAATTCAGAGCTCAGTATGATAGGCACACCCCATGTTAAATGCAGCATATTTTCCCCCCCATCACAGTATTTTTTCTATTTTGCTACGCAGGTTCTGATGCAAACATAAGATTGCACCATCCATAACAGATGAACAAAACCCTGATGCCGCCATTCAGATGGTTGATGTAGATTGTGGAGTAATAACCCTAACAGTGATCCTTTGTTGGACTTTTCTGCTCTGGGGCAGTTTTCATCATGAAATTCACTTGTCTTGTTGGAAAACCTACCCTCTCCCCATGCAAACTATGATCTGCTCTTCAATCCCTTTTGTCATAGACCTTGTGTAGTAAACTTTGTGTGACATCTTATCAAAACACATTTTGAATGTGCAAGTATACATAACCTATAGGCAATCTTCATCCATCAAGCTAGTGACATCTTCAAAGAATTCTGCCAGATTGGTAAGATTTGATAGGTGCAGGAATAGTTTCTTCTAACCTGTTCTACTATTCGGTGACATTATGAATAACGTGTATCTTGACTCCTGTCTCATCCTCCTTGGTTCTGTGAGCCCAGTGCAATGATTAGTCTGGCAAGGATAATATTGTTGTCAAATAACCAGTTTGTGTTCTCCCAATAGCACCACCTCTGTCAATATACTGGTAAAAGTCCTGGAATTTCTACATAATGAAATTGGGCTCAGTCAGATAACTTGAAGCAGAGGTTTTAAATGCTGGGCTTTGACCTCATTGTGTCTGAGGAGGGAATCTAGGTGATTACATTTTTGAGTCTCTGCCAACAAATGCCTCTACTTGTTGACTTGTATATCGTGTTTTTCGTAACTGATACATATTTGATGCAATGATACCACATTTTTTCTACTTCCAATTTCTTTTACTGTAATCGTCGCATGTTTATGCACAGGAGCTTACACGCACATGATCACTTGCAAGCAACTGGTTAAATCAATAATTCTGAATAGAGGAAGTGGAAGTCATTTCATATTCTAAAGACAAGGCAATTTGTTTGCATGCCACACTTCCTTCCATTTTTCCAAGGAATCACCAGAGCCCCAAGCAATTAAAGCTGAACCATTAGTTTACTCACCATAATCTGTAATTCTTAGCATTTTTTTGTGAGCATTGCAGGGTTATGTCGTTTGTTTAGATTCAGCTGATGTTCCAAACCATTCTGCCAGTCTTGTAGTAAATAATCAGTAATGTTTAGCATGTGTTACAAGCAATCCCATTATTTTTGGGAACAACACTAGGGTGGTAATAAGTCCGTGTCCAGTTCAGCGTATTTCACTTGGTGTGGTAGTTTGTGCTAATGTTGTACTTGCCTCTGCAGACCAGGGACCATTTAAGAGATGTGCAGTGATCCATGTTAGAAAGTGTGGAAATGGGAGATGTTAGTGTATATCTAGGCAATGGATTTTCCCTTTCTCTGCTTTGCCAGACTGTCAGTTTGTAACTTAGGAAATGTCATTGCCTTCAGGATATGCAGACTGGAATCCCATCTTCATCTCCCCTCAGGATTTCAAGTTGCTCATGGGTCTCAATCTCCTAATGTTGAGACTGTTCATGAAGCTATCTTCCCCTTCCTCCAGACCTAACCCCAAACATTTATCCACTTTTTGAATTTTTCTTGCTCTCCATTTTCCCTCCCAGTTTTTCCAAGGTCATTTTAAGATCACAGTTCCGTTCTCTCTGCAGTGATTTATTAAACACAAAATCCTTTTCCTGAATCTGTTAGCCATAATGACCTCTGAATCTTCCTTGCACCCTCAGAAATTCCAGTATTGTAGTGATTGTAACAAGGTCAACCAGTGGAGCTCGTAGAATGAGTTCCCTGACAGGGGTTGTTAATCTGGTCCAACCAGGGAGTCCTGGCTAACAGGTAGAAACAGGAGTGTCAAATGTTCTGCTCGCTCTGAGAACTGATCTGACTTCCTCAGAGCCAATGTCAAGTGCTATGCATATTTAAATAAAGGGTGACTTGATGACAGGATATTGGACTCTGTGGCTTTCCCTTTGTCAGTGAGTTTAGCTAGACTACCTGTGTAGGGAATTAATGTAGTGGTAATGTTCATGAGGCCCAGGACAGTATCCTGGGGGTAGGACCTTGGAGCCATGGCAGCTAAAAATAGGCATTGTAAAGCTGATCTCACTGACCCTAAAACTACTAATTTTTTTTTAAAAGAAAAAATCTGTTATCCTCACCCAGACTGGCTTACATGTGACTCCAGACTCTCAGCAATGCGGTTGACTCAACTTTCCTCTCCAGTGGCTCTTGCAATCCACTCGGTTCAAGAACATTTAGCGATGGGCAACAGATCCTGGCTTTGCCAGTGCTGCCACATGCCATCAAAGAATAATGAAGAATGAAAACAACTTAAGCTCTTGGTTTTCCTCTCATAGCTGTAAAGATCTTTCCTTCTTTTCCTTTTCTTCGAATGCATCTGAATCACTGTGATGTTGTCTTTTCTACCATTTTCTCAACTCCTCCACTGCGTTTCTGTTAACCTCTGTTGTTGTGATTTCAAATAAAAACAGTGCTGGAGAAATGAAGCAGCACCGGAGGGGACAAAGAGAAGCTGAGTTAATGCTTAGAACGCAACAAGACTCTCTTCCTTGGAATGGATTGGACTCAAAATGTTGGCCCTGTTTTCCATCCCCATAAATGCTGTCAGATCTGCTGAGTTTCTGCAGCATTTTCGGTTTTTATTTCAGATACCCAGTATCTGCAGTACTTTTTGTTTGATGTTGAGCCTTGGATGAGCAACCATTCCCTTTTCTCCAGAGCAGGCTTCGCAATTAATATCCTATATCTGTCAGACTGTTCTATCAGAATCAGGCCATTCACGATTATGGCAATCGGTTCAAATCCCATTTCCTCAACTCGTGCAATATCACTAGGATCACACACTTCTCACTTTTTCAATGCTCCCAACCTCTATCTTTTATCAAATGCCTTCCTTTGCTTAAAATTTTAATTATGTGCCTGTGCTGATTCCTGATTGTCAACTATAATATTTTCCTTGTTAACCTTCCATTCTTCACATGCTGCATTTTTTTCCCCAAAGTTCTCAGGTATGTATTCTAGGCTACATTGTCTAGCTTATCCTCACTGACTCCCTGTTCCTGAATGCATTAAATTCAGAACCTTTGGTCTTTTGAAAATCCCTCTGTGACTCACTCATTCTCCAACTTCCTCTTCCTCTTGCTTGATATCCTTTCCAGGAATTTTTAGTTGCTTTATTTCTGTTTTCTACATTGCACCCTCAATTTAATCTCTGTCGTTCTTTAGAATCCTCTCACTAAAGACTTCTGTCTCTGTTGCTATCTCTGCACCTTTTGAAAGTCACCCTATATCTCAATCTTGCTTTCATTCACAAGTTTGACGACCTTCCTTGCATATATTTATGAAGTATCCTGAGACATTTTATTTCAAATGTAAATTATTTTGAATAAAAATAATCGCTATGGAAAGGGCACATATGCAGAAGTAGAGAAGAATATAATTATATTTGCGTCAATTAGAAGATAACCGCTGCGTGAGCAGGAATGGTTTATGAAAGTAGCACCATCTCCGTTATGGTTGCTTGAAAATAGATTTATCCTTGTGTACTGCCAAAGGACCATTGTGTCTTGCTGCTTCATTTAAGTATCCTAATCCTTGGCCTGTTTCTGCTTTACCAGCAAGTTGTGAATTTGTGGATTTTTGACCTTTTCCAATTGGGAAGCAAACAGTTTGTTTTTCATTTAAATGAGTTTGACGACAAATCTGCCAGAGGCTTGCTGCCATGTGTTAGTGTGCGAGTGCCAGCAGTTAAAGCTAACAGAAGTATTAGCACCCCTGCATGTAGCACTCTGTCTGCTCCCCTGCTGCTGCCCTGCGGTCCCATCTGCTTCACCAGCTAACTTAATTGGTTCCTTTTGTTGAGGAATACAAATCCTTCCCTATCATTAACCCCTTTGAGAAGTGCTGTAACAATTCTTTTCTCTGAAGATATAACACGCATGCAGTTATTGCCAGGAAAGTAAACACTGAACCACAGGAGAGGTTCAATTGTGAAGCGAGCCCTTGTTGCCTTGAAAAGAGAAAAATCAGTTTGTTTAATTTGGAAACTTTATGAACAGTATCTTTTATTTCCTATACTCATGAGTTGATTGTTTTATTCAAGAATTGAAATGGGAGATTTACATTTCATTGTATGGAGGTTTTAAGGCCGATGTAATGCAGTGCCTTAAAGCTATGTCTCTTGATTTAACTTGTTTCAAAATTCATACATTTATATGCATCTTATCACATTTGAATATCTTGATGCTTTTCATGCAATGCAGCACCTTTTTAACTGCAGTGACTTGCATAAATGTCAATAGAGCTTGTAAATATGTGATGTGCTTCCTTTAATCTCAGGGCTACACAACACTGCAGGGCTTGGTCTTTATGTTAAGCTCCGACAAATTTAAAAATCAAAATTGAATTTTCCTACGTTTTCTTTCTTTTGGCTTACTAAATATTTGTGGAAAGCTGTATGACCTTTTTTGATTTTTCAAATAAACATATTGCATCAGAGGAGTTGAGGAGTGCCAAGAGACCTAGGTTAGGGAAAGAGCCTTCCCTGGGCTAATTCCAAGGCATGTGCAGTCTTGTTACTATAAACTGGTGGGTGAATTCTTCCTAAAATGTTTGTTGCTAGTTTGCCAAGTGTTTTTTACCTTTATTACCTTAAAATGTTCCCTAGTTTCTTATGCAAGACAAATTATGTACTCAGCATGTGCTATTAGGATTTTATACTTTTGTGTAACTTTAGCAGAGAGAAGTGGAATTTCACTTGGAAATCGCTAAAGACCAATTGGGCAGAAGGGGAGGAAGCAGTTTGAGTTTGTGCTTGTGCTGCTGTGCTATTGATCTTGGCCCTGTAGTAATAACACTGAATGAGATGTTAGTCCAGAGATTGAAAACTAGGTGAAAAAAATCAGTTCTGTGATGCTGGGGCCACAATTATTTGCAGTATATATTAATGTCTTGGATGAGGAATGTTCCAAAGCCAAGTTTGCGGTTGACACAAAAATAGGATGCAAAGAGTCTGCAAAGGGATAGAGCCAGGTTAATCAAATAAGCTGACTTGGCAGGTTGAATATAATGTGGGAAAGAAGAATAGAGGAACTAAATATTATTTAACTGGAGAAGGATTGCAAAAAGCAACAGAACTGAGGGAGAAGGGACACCATCAATGAATCTCAAAAAACTAGCATCCAAGTTCAGTAGGTAAGAGGGACCCTTGACTTTTATACTCCATTTCATTTATTCCAAAGGGAATGGAGTATAAAAGTAGGAGTTTTGCTAAAACTCAACAAGGCACCCATCAGACCAGAGCTGAAATACAGTGAACAGCTTTGGCCTCATCTTAAAAGATGAATAAACATTGGAGGCAACTCAAAAATGGTTCACTGGGTTGATATCACACATGAAGGGACTGGCTTGAGTAGGCTGGGCCTATACTGATTGGAATTTAAAGCAACCTTATTGAAATGTGACTTTGGCTTTGTCAGAGAGAAGTTGTACAGATGTGGTTAAAGTTTGTGTTGAACAAGCATGTAGTGAGGGTAGTGCAATTGATGTAGTTTATATGGATTTCAGTAAGGCCTTTGACACAGTCCCACATGAAAGACTGATGAAGGAGGTAAAAGCACACGGTAACTTGGCAAGTGGATCCAAAGTTTGCTTAGTGCATGGAGACCAAGGCGGTAGAAGGCTGTTTGTGTGACTCAAGGCTGATGTCCAGTGATGTAGCCCAGGAATGGCTGTTGGGTCCCTTTATTTTTCATGATATAATATAAATGATGTTGGTGGGGTTTGGTGATTAAGCTTGTGGATGACGTGAAGATCGGACAGGTGGTAGACAGTGAGGAAAGAAGGTCACAGGAGTATATAAATGAAATGGTTAGATGGCCAGATAAGTAACAGTTGAAATTTAGCCCTAATAAATGTTAGATGATACATTTTGGAAGCAGTAAGAAGTGTACTCGATGAACAGTGCTATTTTAGGAATCTCAGAAACAGAGGGATCTGTGTTTAAAACGTCTCATCCACAGGACACAACCTCTGACAGTGACACATTTCCTTGGTTCTGTATTGCACTGGCATGTCAGTCTTGATTTATTTTGTTCAAATCTCCCAATAGGGTTTTAACTCGCTATCTTCTAGCTCAGAAGCGAAAATGTTTCTAACTGATTTAGATTACCCAGTGAGAGATATCTCTCCCATTATACTCCTCCTTTTCCTGTGTCATTGGTTTGTATTTCTGTATGAAACTCTCACGTGAACAATTACTTGAAGAATGTGAGAATGTGGTCACTGCTACCTTTAATAATGTGAATACCATAAATTGATGCCTTTAGGAACAAAGGACAGCTGGTGGTAGAATCATCAAACGGTTACAGCACAGAATGGGGCCATTCAGCCATTATGTCTATGCTGACTTTCTACAAGAGCAACTAACCTAGTGCTGTTCCGCCACCTTTCTCCCAAGAGCCCTGCAGATTTTCCTAATTAACATTGTTCTTGGAAGATGTGACATTAGAGCTTAACTATTAAATAGACCTTTTGCAAATCATCTGAAGAGCAAGTTTTAATGAGCTATGTTCTCATGATTTCCTTATCAGAGGGCAGAGTATAGAATATGTGCAGTGAATTTCAGATTCTGATAATTTGTGCTTTTCTCAATACTACTATTGTGCTGACACGAGAGAATTTTTATAAGCAGCCAAATCTGTTATGATCTCATCCTCGTTCCTAGGACTTGTGTACATTTACTTGCTGCCATCAACAATGCCATGCTTAGACACCATGTCCATGGGGTGGGCTAATTGCATAAGTCCCTGGCATGCTAATCATGTAATGGATAATTGAACTTCAGACCTTGCTGGTCTGTTGTCTCGGTTACCTGAAACTGGGAAGAATCTGTTTAGCTGCTCATCTTCTTGTTGTTCCAGGAAGTGTAACATTGGAGCTTGACAGTTATTGGAAGCATGCTTTTATCCATAAAAGGAAGTTAATTACATGATTTATTACTCAGTGAGAAAAATGAAGAATATACACTATTAAAACATGGGGACAACAAGTCAAACCTAATCGGCCTCCCTATCCCTGGCCTTGTGACATAGTAAAATTAAAACATTCAGTGACTATCCAAATTGCTGAGCTGTTTGGAACCATACTTTTTGTGTAATAAATATCAGACATCAAGGTTATAACTTCAATTTAAAGCTAACAATTTATTAATAATGTACTTTTTAGCAGAACATGGATAAACAATAAGGCAATTTACTTAATATCTATGATCTAAGCCCAATCTTCTTAAATCAGAAACCCCACTCTCTCTCAGATCAGACAGATGGGCACTGTTAAGGGATAAATGAACTGACAATTGCATTTTTTTTTTTAACAATTTGACAATGCGTAACAGGCCTTCAGAAATCCTTAGTTAATGGAGTTACAGGCAAGTAACAGCAGGTCTTGCTTGAATTCCAAAGTCACCAATTTATGCGAGCAGGTCTAGTAGCCTTCCAGAATTATTCAACACTTGTAGAGGGGTATTTTCTCATGTGAACAACAAACAAGCTGGCAACTACAGTGAAAGCCAAATAGGGAGAGAGAGAGAAAAACACAACAACAGCTTTTTCAAGAACACACATGACTTCAAAACCCCAGTCAGAATGGGTTCACTTTCTTTCAAATTTTTAACCACCATTCTCTGTGATTGGCCAGTCAGCACCGCTCTGCCCTTTTAATGATCAATTCAGCATCCAACCAATTGCCAGTCCTGAACCTAGAACATCTAGGTGCCAAAATGTCTGTAGTTTTCTTAGGGCAGTAATAAATGTACAATTATCTTTCCAGGCCAGTTTTCATAAGCAAACACCAGTTTGTTTGCTGTCTCCTCATTTCCAAAGTAAACTGATGCTCAAAGTTTAAAGTTTGTTCTCAACCTCAGCTCTCAGTTCCAAACCAAAAATAACAAAAACAAAGAAAAACAGTGATGTTCTCAAAACTGTGTAATGAAAATTTGATTCTGGTTCTGTAAATTTCATGCTTTTTTTTTTATAAAACTATACCCAAGTCCTAAGGGAGTTGCAGAGAATGGGTACCGTGGCAGTGGGGATATTACCATTGTGTGGTGTGCTGTGACGTCCGTGATATGCTGGAATAGAGGTTGTCTTTCTGCACAGAGAACCTAATCTTACACAGTTGATTGAAGGAAGTTGTGGAGTGAGAGGAGTTTGGGGGTGGAGCTGATGTAGTTCCACATAAAACAAGTTGGAGGGGAAAAGAATCAGAAGGTATCTGCACACTGTCTAGTGACTAGTGAGGAATGTTGAGTTCTGGGCTTAGTTCCTCTCTTTCATGTTAATCTTTAAGTCTTGTGATATGAACAGTCCTAGTTTCGAAGTTAAAATACCATCTTTAAATTGAGTGTGATGTTATGATCGGGAAACCTGGTTCATTGTCCATTGCTTACATAGAATTTTATCATGAAATAATGACGCATAGCCAGTCATGTTTGTGTCTTGTTATTTATAAATCTTTGCCCTTCTGATAATTATTTAGCAGTTAAATTTATTGTTACATAATCTGCACATTATCCATCTCTGGTAACAACTGCAGCCCTTAGTCCTGGGAGAACAGCCACAGCAATCTCTTGACGTTAGAAAAGGATTGAGTCTCTGAGAAGTAACTTTGAAATAACTAGAAGCTGCCATCACCATCCTGCATACGTCCTGCCCCACCAGCAGGACAGACCCTGTAGAAGTGACAGCACAGTTGGGAGGGAGTTGCCCTGGGAGTCCTCAGCATTTATCCTGAATCCCAAGAAGTCTCATGGCTTCTGGTTAAACATGGGCAAGGAAAGTTCCTGCTGTTTACCGCGTACCATGCTCCCTCAGCTAATGAATTAGGGTTTCTCCATGTTGAACAACACTCGGAAGCACTAAGGGTGGCAGGGGTGCAAAATATAACCTGGGGGATTTCATTGTCCACTATCAAGAGTGGCTCGGCAGCAGCACTACTGATCAAGCTGGTCGGGTCCAAAAAGGCATAGTTTCTACGTAACAACAAAACGAAGTTGCTGGAAAAGCTCAGCAGGTCTGGCAGCATCTGTGAAGGAGAAAAC
>NC_063370.1:15183160-15212539 GCF_021869965.1 Rhincodon typus
TCTCCAGCATCTGCAGTTCCTACTATCTCTGATTCAATTTTAACCCCACTGTGAAGCCTCTTCTAAGGATGCCTAGCCCGAAGAAGTTACCCTCCTCCCTCCGGACAAACATCAGGGAATCTCTCTCCTAATCTCTTCGGCCTTGAAACTGCTCGACCATGTCCTGAAGCAAACCAAGTACTACAGCCACATCACCTTTCTTAGTACCTGCCTACGGAACCAGATCATCCCCAATGGACTATAGTCCACATTCAAGCCTTCCCAATTTGGCCCCAACCGTGACAATATCTACATTCATGGCATTGAGATCCTTCAGAAGCGTTTCTCCCTGTGACTCCTGAAACACACACTTGCAGCAATGCACTGGAATCTCCAGGCATTTCTGATGAAGGGTCTAGGCCCGAAACGTCAGCCTTTCTGCTCCTATGATGCTGCTTGGCCTGCTGTGTTCATCCAGCTCTGCACCTTGTTGTCTCGGATTCTCCAACATCTGCAGTTCCTACTATCTCTGGGAGGCCGAATAGTTGTTAATGGGGACTGTTAGCCTGCCATTACACAACCCCTGTCGTTAGTCACTATGTGGTAACGAGGCCTGGTGTGTGAGGTAGGATGCTGAGACATGGGAGAGTTTAGGCCCTTAAATTACTGAACTCAATATTGAGTCCGGAGGACTGTAGGGTCCCCAAGCGGAAAATGAGGTGTTGTCCCTCCAGTTTGCATTGGGTTTCGCTGGAACACTGCAGCAAGCCAGAGACACAGATGTTGGCCAGGGAGCAGGGTGGTGCTTTGAAGTGGTAGGCAACAAGTAGTTCAGGGTCTTTTTGCGAGCAGGACGTAGATGTTCTGCGAAGCGGTCGCCAAGTCTACGCTTCGTTTCCCCAATGTAGAGGAGACCACATTGTGAGCAGCGAATGCAGTAGACTAGATTCTGGGAAGTGCAGGTGAAGTGTTGCTTCACCTGGAAGGTATGTTTGGGCCCTTGGATACTGGGGAGGGAGGAGGCAAACAGGCAGGTGTTGCACCTTCGCTGGTTACAGGGGAAGGTGCCGTAGGGCTGTGGGAAGGTGTTGGGGGTGAAGGAAGTGTGGGCCAGGGTGTCCCGGAGGGAACGGTCCCTGTGGAAGGCGGACAAAGGAGGGGAGGGGACTATGTGTCTGAATACGTGCGTCTTCCAGGCATAGTTTCTAGACTAGGTTAGTAGCAGGTAGTGAGGGAAAAGTATAATTTACCTCATCTGTACCAATCTGCTGGCTGCAGATCTATCTGTCTGTCATTATTTGTAAGACTGACCATTGCACAGTCCTTATCAAAACAAAGTCCTGCCTTTGTCTTGTGTGGCACTATTGCTCTGCTAAATGAGACAGACTTCGAACAGATCTGGCTACTTAAGACTGGGCATCCACAAGGTGCTGTGAGCCAACAACAGTAGAATTTTACTCCACAATCTGCCAGCTTGTGGCCTAGCATGTCCCCCACTCAGCCATCATTGTCAAGCCAGAGAATTGGCCCTGGTTCAGTAGGGAGTGCAGGCATGCCAGAAGTAGCACCAGGTGTACTTAAAAATGAGGTGCCAATCTGGTGAAGCTATTAAACAGGACTACTTGCATGCCAGACAGCATAAGCAGCGAGTGGTAGACAGAGTTAAGCGATGCCGTAGCCAACAGATCAGTTCTAACCTCTGCAGTCCTGCCGTATCCAGTTACAAATGGTGGTGGACAATTAAACAACTCACTGGTGGAGGAGGCTCCACAAATATCCCATTCTTAATACGATGGAATAGCCCAACACATCAGTATAAAAAGATAAGGCTGAAGCATTTGCCGCAATCTCCAGCCAGAAGTGTTGAGTGGCTGATACATCTCTGCCTCCTCCAGTGGTCCACAGTATCACAGAATCCTATGTTCAGCCAATTTGATTCATTCCACGTGATATCAAGAAATCGTTGGAGGCACTGGATACTGCAAAAGCTATGAGCTCTGACAACATTCGGGCAATAACACTGAAGATTTGTGCACCAGAATTTGTTGCTACCCTAGCCAAGCTGTACCAGTAGAGTTTCAACACTGGCATTTACCTGACGTGGAAAATTAACCACTTATGTCCTGTACAAAAAAGGCAGGATAAATCCAACCAGGCCAGTTACTGCCCTATTAATGTACTCTCGATCATCAGTAAAGTGATGGAAAGTATCATCAGCAGTGTAATCGAGCAGAACCTATTCAGCAATCACCTGCTCAGTGATGCCCAGTTTGGGTTCTGCCAGGGCCACTCAGCTCCTAACCTCATTACAAACATGGACAAAAGAGCTGAATTCCAGAGGTGAGGTCAAGGGGTGTCACACTCACATCAAGGCTGCATTTGACAGAGTGTGGCATCAAGGAATCCTAGCAAAACTGAAGTCAATGGATAGCAGGGGCAAACTCTCCACGTGGAGTCCTACATATTTGGCATATAGAAAGATGGTTTTGGGAGATCAGTCATCTCAACTCGAGGACCTCTTTGCAGGAGTTTCTCAGGGTAGTGTCCTAGGCCCAACCGTCTTTGCCTGCTTCATCAATGACCTTCCCTCCATCATAAGGTCAAGTGGGGGGTTTTTGATTGCGCAATGTTTGCGGCTCGTCCGATAGTGAAGTAGTCTGTTCAAATGCAACATGATTTAGACAATATTCAGGCTTCAGCTGACAAGTGGCAAGTAACATTCATGCCACACAAATGCAGATAATGCCCATTTCCAGTAAAAAAAAAAAAAAAAAAATCTAACATTGCCCCTTGACATTCAGTGCTGTTACCATCACTGAATCCCTCATTATCAATGTCCTTGGGTTTACCATTGATCAGACACTCCTCTGGACTTGCCACATAAACTCAGTGGCTACAAGAGCAGACCAGAGGGTAGGAATACTGCGTCAGCTAACCCACTTCCTGAATTCCCAAAGCCTGTCCGTCATCTAAAAGGCCCAAGTCAGGAGTGTGATGGAATGCTGTCTTTGGATGGCTGCGGCTCCAACGTCACTCCAGGAGCTTGGCACCACAAACACAAACATCCACTCTCTCCTCTAACAACGCTCAGTAGCAAGGTCTATTATCTACAAGATGCACTGCAGATGTTTACCAAAGATCCTTAGACAGCAACTTCAAAACCCTTCACCACTCCCATCTAAAAGGATAAGGGAAGCAGATATATGGGAACGCCACCACCTGCAAGTTCCTGTCCAAGCCACTCACCATCTGGGCTTGGAAATATATCACTGTTCCTTCAGTGTCACTGGATCAAAATCCTGGAATTCCCTCCCTTAACAGCATTGTGGGCCAACCTACAGCAGATGGACTGCAGTGGTTCAAGACCACTTATTACCACCTTCTGGAGGGCAGTTGGGGACAGGCAATAAATGCTGGACAGGCAGCGAAGCCCACGTCCCATGAATGAGTTTTTTAAAAAAAAAAAATCTCCTTTTTTAGGTCAGTGACATCTGCTCATCATAAAATTATAGTACCATGGATGATGAGTGCAGCCAAGTGGTCATTACTCATGTACAGGCCTTAACATGGTAGTTAATGATTTATTTTGCTGTCAAGGAAGCAATTCTGTCTCTTTTCCCATGCAGAGTTCCAGTAGGTGTCACAGGATAAAAACAGGCACGATAAACCTGGAATGTTTTCTTCTTACTAACCTCTAATTTTTTTTTTTAAATTTCAAAATATACTTTATTCATACAACATATCTGTCTTACTGCATTTGTGAATATGTAGAATGGTTCTGGATAACAGCATTTCAAAGATACAAAAACTTTGG
Source organism: Rhincodon typus (assembly GCF_021869965.1). NCBI lineage: Eukaryota > Metazoa > Chordata > Chondrichthyes > Orectolobiformes > Rhincodontidae > Rhincodon > Rhincodon typus. Next base: position 15,186,954 of record NC_063370.1, read on the forward strand.
AGTTTGACTCGATCCAACAAACCAGAAGCATCTCTTACGCACAAGACTATATTGACATGCATTTGCGGCACTGGGAGGGTCTGATAAGTTTATCCAATTTGGCACTCAACCGGAAATTTAAACTTCTTTTAAAAGGTCAGGGTGGTCTCTTGCTGAAAAACTCAGTTGAATCCCTATGACTGAGCTGTTTTGCAAAATTGCCAGTTTGTTTTGCTTAACACTTTTCTTTATGTAGAAAAGCACAAGTGCTTGGCAGCATTATCAGAAAAGCTGTGCAGTAATTATTTTTGCCACTTGGACACGTGTGTTTGTATTTGTTACTTTGCAGTAAAAACGTGTCATGTAAATATTGTTTTCCCATAAAACCGCTGAGCCAATTAATCTCCCTATTGAAAGGTGACACAGATACCTCTGATACTAACATTGTGGCCATTTTGCAATGCTTCTTTTTCCCTCCCCTTCTCCTCAAGGCACTACTTCGTACTGAGGGAGCAGTTCTGCAGCACCTACAACCAGGTACCCTGCCTAAGTGACGGCTGTTCCTGCATAAACCTAGACAGGCTAGTGCTGGCATGTTGTTCTAATGTTTGACAACAGAGCAGATGAGCTGATCTAGGCCAGATGTAGTCACAATCTGGCACAGAATGGTCCCAACACTGCTCCCTGAATATGTGCTCACTTCTGAAGTCAAATTGATTCTTCTCTTCCGCCATTCAATTTCTCTCTCTTTCTTTCTCTTTTTTTCCCACCTGCCCAAAGTCTTACGATGCTAGTAGTTGCAGCGCCTCCGCTTTCCCACCTCTGGGGAATCAGGTTGTGGAATCTTCCATGTTTGTTTGCCTACATGATACGTTGGTAGGGGCTGCTGCCTTTACCCAATGGCACGGCATAAAACACGCACTTTAGTTTTCGAAAATCTTAAATCCAGTTTTGAGGAAATGAACTTGAATAATAAATGAATACAGATTAAGTCAAGAAGTCCAGCCACTGGTGATAACTGTGACTAACACTTTTTTTTTAATGGTACCAGTATGACCAAAGCTGCAAAATCAGAATGTTAGACATAATTGTTCTGGAAAAAAAACTCATGGGTCCTATTTTTGCATGAAGATGAAGCTAAAATTTTTTTTCAATAATGCATATTGAGTTAGAGTACTCTTAATTGTGTAAAATAACTCCTCACTTTAACTTACCTTGTGTTTTAAAACACCAAATTGTTGTTTTCTGTTGTTGGTTATTAATGCATATTTTTTATCTTTTTCTCCCTCCTCTCAATTTTTTACAGGTAGCAATTCAGTAGATGAAGCTGGAAATAAGGTAAGAAATCTTTGATTTTGCTTGCTAGCACTGAGTGTATGTTCACAGGGAGTTCAGTATTTGCAGCACGCTGTCATCCAAAAGTTTTTAGTAGGATTTTATGGTAAAACGGCCGAGAACTGTCTAGCAAGAGAGGGGCTTTTCAGGAATCGGGCTACGATAGCCAGGGTATTATGAGAATTTTTTTTTCCTTTTGTCTTTTCTATCCTCTTTTTTTTCTTTTGCAGAGTCTCTCATCTTAGTTGATTGTTGGACAAATGCACACTCTGCTTTGAGGGCAGTTCTTCTCTTTGCTCAGCTGACAGTAGCTATAGGCTAGATTGATTTGCTTCCTGATCTTAAATCTCTGATTTGGAAAGTAAATTTTTTTTTTCAACTGAGTTGCCTTTCTCCCCTACAATATGAAGCTTTTGATATTCTGACCAAAGTATTGATTTATTGCAATGGTTGTGAAGGAAAGAGTGTGAAGTAGACCTATATTCCCTAAATTTGGTAATCTCATTAATATTTTAAAAATTCAGGAGGGCTTCGGAATAGATGCTGATGAGTTGTTTAGCTCTAGTTGGAGAGTCCACAACTAGAGGTTTGGCCTCGGGATTGGTGATTTAGAGCTAAGGTGAGGAGCCAATTCCTCCTCCCACAGTATATCTTTAGAATGATCTACCTTTAAATGACTGTGATTGCTTAGTCATTTGAACTTAGTCAAGGTTGAGATTAATATATTTTTGGAATGGAGGTATGGTAGGGAAATTGTTAGGATAAAAGAATAACCATGCTCCTACTGTTGGATGGAGGAGACTCAAGCATCCAATTTCCTAGTCCTTTCTTTTATTCTTCTGTTCCTAAGCTATTACTGTCTCCTGATTATTAGTTTTGAATCACTCATTGGGACGGTTTAGTCTCTTTGTTTTCTCTTGAGGAAAACCAAAGTGAAGTGATCTGAAAAATATTTTTCACGTAAAGCTCTTCCCATTTAGGGATGTGGGAGAGCAGAGAGCAAGCTTTTGAACCAGGGAAACAGCCTCTGTCTCAGCATATGACAAATATCATTTAAGACTGAGGTGAAGAGGAAGTCTGCCTTAATACCATCCAGGGCACAGCAGCTTGCTTGATTTGGCACCACATGCATAAATATTCACTGCTTACACTGCTGATGTTCAGTAGTAGCAACGTATGCAGTCTATAGGATGCCCTGCAGATCATAGAATCCGTACAGTGTGGAAGCAGGCCATTTGGCCCATCAAGTCCACACTGGCCACTTTCCCCCCACCTCCAGAGCATCCCACTCAGACCACGACTACCACCCACCCCCAATCTCCATATCCCTGTATACTACGGGCAATTTAGCATGGCCAATCCACCAAACCTGCACATCTTTGGATTGTGGGAGGAAGTTGGAGCACTGAGGAATCCCACGCAGACATGGGGAGAATATGCAAACTTCACAGGCAGTCGCCTGAGGGTGGAATCGAACCAGTGTCCCTGGTGCAGTGAGGCAACAGTACTAACTACAGAGCAACTGGCTGCCTAGATCTGCTTTCTAAATACCCATGGAAAATATCCTGAATTGCCATTCACTGACTTATTTGCATTTGAGTGAACCCCGAGTGCTGTCCCACTCTCCTGAGCAAAGTTGCACCAAACACAGTTAGCAACTCGACCCGCTGTCAGGTGGCAGTTGGTGGTGAGGTGCTGGCAAGCCAGGCGGGAGTCTGGCGGTCGGTGGCGAGATAGTAGTGCGGGGAAAGAGATTGAGGTCATTTGGGGAAAGCCCAGCTTGGAATGATTGTAGGCCCAGGGCTAAAGGAGGACTGTAATGTTGAACTATTAGCTTTATTTCTTTATTTCTCTACTTTTGTATTGAAGATTTTGTACGTAGGTAACTTGGTACCCAAGATGGATAATCACCAAGTCTTCCTAGATAGCAGCTTCCAAACCCATGATGAGTTCCATCTAGAAGGCAAAGGTTAGCAGATACACGGTAATATCAACATCAACATCTGAAAGTTTCCCTCCAAGCCATCGCCATTCTGATTTGAAAATACATTGCTGTTCCTTCAGCATTACTATGTCAAAAACCTGGAATCCCTCGTAGTATTGTAGGTGTACCTACACCACAAAAAGGCAACTCACCAGGACCTTCTTGAGGGCATGGAGTCATAGAGCTGTACAGCGTGGAAACAGGTGCTTCGATCCAACTTGTCCATGCCAACCAGATAATCCTAAACTAATCTAGTCCCATTTGCCAGCATTTGGCCCATATCCCTCTAAACCCTTCCTATTCAATACATCCAAATCATTTATATAAATGACAGAAAGCAATGGGCCCAGCACTGATCCTTGTGGCACACCGTTGGTCACAGACCTCCAGTCTGAAAAGCAGCCCTCCACCATCCCCATCTGTCTCCCACCTTCGAGCCAGTTCTGTATTCCATATGGCCAGTTCTCTCTGTATTCCATGTGATCTAACCTTGCTAACCAGTCTACTGTCCTGAACCTTGTTGAATGCCTTACTGAAGTCCATATAGATCATTTCCACCGCTCTGCCCTCATCGATCCTCTTCGTTGCTTCTTGAAAAAACTCAGTTAGTGAGACACGATTCTCCACTCGCAAAGCCATGTTGACTATATCTAAAATGTCCTTACCTTTCCAACCACTTGTAAATCCTCTTCCGCAGGGTTCCTTCCAACAACTTGCCCACCACTGATGTCAGGCTCACTGGCCAATAGTTCCCTGGCTTTTCCTTTCCACCTTGTTTAAATGGTTAGCTAACCTCCAGTCTTCTGGCCCACTACCTGTGTTTATTGATGATACAAATATCTCAGCATCTAGGGATGGGCAATAAATGCAGGCGCAGCCAGGGAAGCCCACAGTCCATGAATAAATATTCAAAAACTGAGGATAGTGAATTTTTGGAATTCTTTGACCCAGAGGGTTGTGAAGGTTCAGTCATTGAATATATTGAAGACAGATCTACAAATTTAGAAGTGTTAAAAGATATCCGGGGATATGGAGATAATGTGAGGAAGTGTTGAAGTTGAGGGTCAAGCATAATCAAGCTGGATGGCAGAGCAGGCTTGAGCCAAATGGCTTATTTCTCCTATTTCCTATGTTCCCATGTTCTCTTATTTCTTTGTGCCCTATGCATCTATCTCCTACCTGGACGAGGCTTTTTTTTAAAAAAAAGAAAAAGCGCTCTTCTTGGAGTATAAAGGATTTCCACTTCTTCCCACTACTTTGAAGAAGCTGGCACTAGCTCCCTTTTGACAAAGGGAAAAAGGACAGCTACAGATGAGGGAGCCAATCAAAAGCAAGTGGCGGCACGATGGCTCGTTGGTTAGCACTGCTTCCTGTCAGCTCCAGGGGACATGGATTCAATTCCACCCTTGGGTGACTTACTGTGTGGAGTTCGCACATTCCCCTGTGTCCGCATGGATTTCCTCCTTGTGCTCTGGTTTCCTCCCACAGTCCACAGATGTGCAAGTTAGGTAGATTGGCCATGCTAAATTGCCCATAGTGTCCAGGGATGTGTAAGTTAGCCATGGGAACTGCAGAGTTACAAGGATAGGGTGGGATGCTCTTTGGAGGGTCGGTGTGGACGTGTTGGGATGAATGGCCTGTTTCCACACTGTAGGGATTCTATGGAACATGAGGGACTACCTTATTTCCCCTGCATGTTCCCACTCCCTTGCTAGTGGTTCCAACCCAGGTACATTTCCTCGCAAAGAACCATTAAGAAGTGGCTCACTAAGTTTATTGGATCTGGCTTCTGGCCAAAATCCACCATCATTTCAATGTTAAACCGTATTAAATCTGACTTCTCCCATTTCCCTTTTTGTGGTGTTCAGGTCCATAGACTGACACAGCCATCATATTTATCTTTGTGAATTCAAAGTCTAAACTGAAACATAACCATTGTGTCAAAAGCCTGGAATTTCCTCTCTCCGTATTGTGGTATAAGTACACCTACAAAAAGGCAGCGCACCAGGATCTTCTCGAGGGCATGGAGTCAAAGAGCTGTACAGCATGGAAACAGACACTTTGGTCCAACTTGTCCATGCCAACCAGATATCCTAAATTAATCTAGTCCCATTTGCCAGCATTTCACCCATATCCCTCTAAACATTTCCTATTCGTATACCACCCAGATGCTTTTAAATGTTGTAATTGTACCAGCCTCCACCACGTCCTCTGGCAGCTTATACCATACACATACCACTCTCTCTGTGGAAAATGTTGCCCCTTAGGTAAAGGAAACTTGGACAGCCTTTGTAGTTCGTGATTTTACTATACTGCAATTTAGCAAATTATGACGTGTGTTTCATGTCAGTATTGTGGTTAGCGTTGTGGAATGGAATTGTCCTTTTTTATAGATTGTTAAATGATAAATAACAGGGAAGAGTTCTTTCCTGGAATGTTTTTGATGTGTACACTGGAGTATACTTTGGCATTGAGTTTACAAGTAACAAAACTGCAATTGACTTCATTGTTTAAAGGAAAGCATTGAAATACACCATAAATGTTCCCACTCCTTCCCTGCTGCTACCTGTAGCCATTCCTACTAGAAGATCTTCTGTCATGGTATGCCGCAAAACCGTTGTTTGTGGCAGTGCTCTCACAGTAACTTTTTAGTTCATTTTCAAACACTTCGTGACAACCATTATTTAACTACACCTAGATCTACCCTTCTTTCTGCCATCCTTCACTTTGCCCCCAAGAAGAGGACTGTGTAGCTTTTCAATAATGGTCAAGTTGACTGCAGTACTGCCACTTCGTTTCTGCAAGTCACCTTTCGGAGTTGTTTTTGGTCTTGCAATTTCAAATACATCTACATTTGTTTTACGCTAGATATTTCATAATCAAACCGTATATTTCCCACTACATGTGCTGAAGATCAAAAGGAATCCTAAAATACTTCACCTGTTGGATTTGAATTTTTTCCTCTTAAATGCTTGATAGAGATCTTCCTGTTTTCACACTGCTCTGCACAGTTAGTGGTGACTGGCATGTGTTTTATGGATTTGTTTCTCAGGCAGTTGGTGCTGCTGGTAATTTCATGTTCGTTGCCCAGTTGCTGTGGATCTGAGAAGATGGTGATGGGCTGATGTTGTAGTAGCCAGTCATACAGTGGCATGATCATTGCCCACTGAAATATATAGGCTGAGTTACTTGCATTGCATGGAACTTGAGTTATGTGTAGGTCAAACCAGGTTGAAATGTTGGGTTTCCCTGCCTTAAAAGATTTTGAAGTAGTTAGGTACAAGAGGACTCTCTGACAGCTTTCATGGTGGCTGTCTTCTGATGCCTATGAACGGTTCATTTGGTCAGCATTCGGATGGATTTTCAAGATTGTACTCACGACAGTATCATAGTTCATAGCTACATATTGCATTTAGAATTTGAACCCTGAGTGTAAATCAGTTGAAAATAGAACTACTCTTAATACTGTGGAATCTGGCCTCAAACTGTTTATTCCTAATTTTTAAACTGAAGTTCTGAGAGCAGCATTTTCTTTTTTCTAGGGGGGAAAAAAGATTTTCAGACATTTTCCCACTTAATCAGGCCTTTTGAAGAAGGGCCAGGATGATAGTGCACTGTGGGAACAGAGTCTGTCAAACAAAATTATCAAGTTGCTCTGAAGTACATTCACAGGCTGTTGTGACATTGTTCAAAAGCATGGCGTTATTAAACCTTGAGGCCAGGAGTTGCAATGTCTTGACATTTTACAACTCATAAGTATCGTTAACAGTCAGACAAGATGTGATGCGTACATGAGAAAAGTGTGGCTCGTGGCACACTCCACCACTATGAGAAAGAGCTTTTTTCCTTTTGAGTTTAAGGTAATTAGCAGCAGTTCGTGAGTTGGTGCTAACAGACATGAGAAGCATTTTGATTCCCTCTCTCATCACATAGTTCACATGGACTTTGAGCCCACTGTCCACTGATCCACTGCTGACAGTCTTAAATGAATATGTGGCTGAACTTCAGTAGTTTTCTCACCTTAAATTTTCCTGTTGTCAAATCCCAGCTCATTAACAGATATTAGTGAGTTTTCTGTAGCCTCAAGCCACTCCCTCTGAATTACAAAGAGCTCATTGTTACCTGCCTATCGTAACGTGATACTGCACCACAGCAGGGCATTTGGCCCATTATGTCTGCGGCAGCCTTTTTAAAGAACTACCAATTAGTCCCCACTCTCCTGCCCTTTTCCCCTACTTCTACAAATTTTCGGTTTTTGTGGAAACTGCAGACTTTTTATTAATTGGCACCAGTGGGACCAGGAGTGTGCCGATTGATCAAATATTCCAGTGGGTCAAAAGGTCCACATAATCAATGTGAAAATATGCACCAAGTAATAGAAATGTAATGCACGGAGTATAAACATTACTGTTATAGTTGATTTACAGCATAAATCACTTAAATAATAATGCAACTTTGCCTGAAATAACTTTATTGTCAGAGAGCCTTCTCACTTGCACCCTCGACTGCCTACTCAGAATCAGAGATTGTGATAATACAGTAAATGTCTGTTTCAACTACATAATTTTTGCCAATTTATCGAGTGTGCCGGTTCATAAGATGCCAGTTAAAGCAAAGTTTTTGCTCCATCTCCAGTTCTCATTTACAAGTTACCACTGAAGCTTCTGTTTTGGACAGTTTATTGTGTGTGCATACATCGTTTGAGTCAAGGTGTGGAGGTGACTCACCTGAAGGAGTGAGGCTCTGAAAGCTTGTGTTTTCAAATAAACCTGTTGGACTATAACCTGGTGTCGTTTGAGCCAAACCATAGCCTTGTCAGTGGTGACATTGAGTTCTTTAAGGCCACCTTCACATGTAGTCAGCAGACTCCTTAATAGTGAGTTATTATTTGGATTGGATCATAGCTGAAGCCTGGATGATCATGGTGACTCCACTGCTGTTGGGTGGCTGGACAGAGGCCTTGACCAGTACAGAAATGGTTTAATAGAGTCCACTGTGGCTGCAGGAGCTTCAAAGCTAGGTGTACAAGTGGTAGGGAATGATTTCTGGCAGATGTTTCCTGTGGCAGTCTTCCTGCCATAGATCCTCAGCTGTTACTCCTTGACGACATGTTGGGTTTAATCACATGGGGTGGAGTGAAGGAAGGTGTACTGCAAATTGGTTGAATAGTTCACTGAATAAGGACAGGCTTTGGTAGGGTTAGACCTTTCTCCACCAGCTTAGCTGTTGCAGTTACCCTCCTGAAGAGGGTTTGGGGATGGTGGCACTGTCGCTCAGGCTGGGTGCCAGGGCACTGAGTTGGTTGAAGAGGTACTCCTTCATGTTGAGTTGCGAATTGCTGTGCTTGAGCAGATTGCTACCACACTGAGATGCAGTATATTACATTGACTGCATTTTGCCAAGAGGAGAGATCCTTAGAGTCTTGGCCTGTGATCCATGTGAGGTACCGGCTAGTTTACTGAGGAGCTTGTTGTGAGTTTTAATTTTTTTTAAGTCTTGATGAGCTGTTTCTGTATGTGAAAATTTAGTCAAGTGTGATACCTCCCTTTAAACTTGCTGGAATCTTGTTTCAGTCTCTGGCCATCCAGAATAAAGATTGGTTTCCTTTTATCAAGGGTATTGTGAAGGTCGGAAGAGCAGGAAAATGTTTTATTGGTGCTCTGCTTTGGGCACCATTTCTTGCAGTACTTGGCCAGCTTTGTTATTTAATGTATCCTCCAACTCAGAATGCCACAGCAAAAGTCACCTGCGTCAACACTCTTCTGGAACTGGGTTAAGGGTAGATCATTTCCGCACGTGTTGAACAGGGCTAAGGCTAAAACGAGACCTCAGGTTAGATCTTTCATCTGTGCTTTTTTCTAGGCACTGGACTTTTCAGCCATTTGCACCTTGAATCATCTGTCCTCAAGTCAAAATTCAATGGATCAATAACCCAAGGAGGGAGAACGCTGTTCTCTGTTCTCTGTTCCTCTCTTCCTCTGTTCTGAGGAAGGGTCACCAGACCCGAAACATTAACTCTGATTTTTTTCTTCACAGATGCTGCCAGACCTGCTGAGCTCTTCCAGCAACTTCTGTTTTTGTTGTGAGGGAGACTTGGTATTTTGTCGAGCAGACCCATGCACTAGATTGAGCTAAAGGAAAATTGGCTGTTCTTGGATCCCTTTGTGAAATATTTTCAATGAGAGTGGTTAATGTGAGGATCTGGAAGTGATTTACAAACATTGCCAAACATTTTTTTGGGAAGGGTATTTGTAATTTGTCAATGGGTACTGCCCCCAGTGTTATATTTTCTGTAATGGTTATGTACATACTCCTTGAGTGGCAGCGTGCATCTTACTCCCATTCATTGCACATCTACCCCAAGCCAAGCTGAAATTGGCTGTCTTACCCTGATGCTGTAATCATAAACAAAAATGGAGGCCACCAATTCTGTTGGCTAAATTCGTTTCCTTTAACCAATGCAAACATGCATTGATCAGAGTAAACCTAGTATATGAGTGCTATGGTACTTCAAACATCTCAGCAATTGTTAGTTTGTTCTCAGATGGTAAATTTATTCTGCTTGTTCATTTCTAGTTTTATTTTTAATTACAAATGCTGGTCTTCAAACATATTTTCCAATTTAACACATGAAAATATTATTTTTGTAGTATTTGCTGTCGGTTACATGTCTGATGTGGCCACTCCAGTGCAAGAGATGGTCCCAGCCCAATGGATGAAAACCTGCATCATTTGGGGCTCTTTTAGGTCTTTCATCAACAGATTTGTGATTTATTACTGGAAGTTGTGCAGCATTCCAGATGTCAGCTTAATGTTGGATGTTTCTCCCACTGTCCCCTAGAGCCTGTGTTGATTTTTCTGTCACGCAACACTGGACCTATAAAGAGTTAGCTTCGGGCAGTCCTTGCAGTAACTACACTCCCCACTGCTTGAAGTGAATGTGCCTCTGGCACTGAGCTTTCCATGGAGCAGCACTGATGTTACCAAAGTATGGCTTGAATTTATTGCCAAGCTAATGGCAATATCCTGTTATGGTTTTATTTTTCCAGGGTTTTCTTTCATACTGTCACATTGGGTGCAAAGCTCTGGTCAACTGTCTCCTCTTATTTGAAACTTACTAGTCCTGGTGATCAAGGCTGTGGCTATCTTTTGTGGTTACAGACACCAGGATTTTTTAAAAGCTGGTTGCAATTATATCTTCAAACTCACTAGTCTCTGCACTGTTTCACACTTGGGATGTTCCAAAAAAAAATGAGTTAGTGAATGTGGGTTTGAAACACTTCAAACCCAGCTATAAAGTCAAGACTGTGTTTGTTTTTTTTTTAAAAAAAAAATTCCATAGCTGGTATGATATATTGTGGTGATTATCTGTAAGTTGTAAGGCTTATCTTAAAGTTGAAACTGATTCATTCAGGAGTGACATCAAAAAGTCAAAACAGTTTTTCACAGAAGAATCCCCCTCTTCTCATCCCCAAAAAAAAAGGCTTGTGAATGCTGGGGTTCACTTGGAGCTTTCGAGATCTGAGATTTTTGTTGCTTAAGGATACCAGGCGTATCGTTTAAAGGTGAGAATATCATGTGGAAGTGCTGATCAGCTGTGATCTGATTGAACGGCGCAGCAGCTCTGAGGGGCTGGGCAGCCTGCTTATAAGCCCATGGAAGGTTATCTCTTGAGCATCACCCCTAAAACAATTTAGCTGCTCTCAAGTGGTTTAATGTTGCAGATAAGATGACATCAACCCAGACTGTAAACTTCTGGTGAACATTCATTCCGTTGACATTATGTAAGAATCCATCAGCTGTCTACTTTGAAGCTAATTGATCTGAGGCATTAACTGTCACGCAGTGTTGGAGTCGGAAAATATAGTGTGGTTCCTGACCATGTGGTCTCCATCTCTAATAAAAAGTTCAGATTGTCATGCTGTTGAAGAGGGATGGATGGTTGACATTGTTGCTGTGGCCAGGCTAAGTTTATTTCAGTGCCAGTATCAAAATAGTTTTATTTCCAGCTCATGAACCTTCCCAAGGGAAAAGGCATTTGCAATTCCAAAAAAAAACTCTCAAACATCTATGTATTGAAAGTATTTAAAGAGGAAAAAGGTAGATTTTTGAAATATCAAGGAATTGAGTGCTATGATGATCTGGTAGGAAAGAAGAGTTGAAACCTGGAGCAGATCAGTTACGATATTGTAAAGTGGTGCGGCATGCTTGGAAGAGCTCAATGGCGTATTCATGTTCCTATTAAGTGTACTGCAGGTTTGATGTTTTATCACAGTATCAGAAGCTTTCACTACGAAAAGATGCTTTTCCATCAAGTGGTTCTTGAAAGAATTACCCCAAACTTCATACAGTTCTCCTTCATTTACGTTGACTTTCCTGTTAGAAGTTGACTGAGAAGATGCGAATTCAGTTCTTGTGTGTGCATTCTTTGGAGGGGAAGAAGTGTTGGAAATTTGTTTTATCTTGGAATTGTCAATCTAACATTGATATAATTAGCCTGCAACTTGAAGCCAGGCTGCTCATCTGCATCAGTTCATTCATTCTTACTGTGTTTTTGTACAACAATGCAGCAAAAGACCTTGCAGAAATAGTGTTCAGTATTTGTTAATGAGCTCATTGTTAGCATAATGATTGGTAGATTGTATGAAAGTAGATCTTGAGGTTTGTTGACTAAATCGTCAACTGTTTACTCTGAGGAGAGCTGTAGACCTAGGTAATCCACATCAACAATCAGCAGCACTTGCACTGAATCTGAAGCCTGTACCATTTCAGTAGTTACTGTTGGTAGGCATCCTTCACTATAAACAGGTGGCATTTAGACTTTTGAAACTTCAATAGCAACAATATGCATTCTTATAGTACATTATAAAGAGAAAAAAGTTGAATATATATTTATACAGCACCTTTTTAATATACAAAAACATCCTAAGGCACTTGGAGTTATTTGAGTAATAGTTCATCTCCAAGCTGATGTAGCTGAACTCCCCAAGACGTGGGGTTGTGAAAACTCACCTAGGGCTCTTGGTCATGATTGCTATTTATTGAGCACTGATTTAAAAAGTTTGTTTGTGGCGACACAGTATAAAAACACATAAATTGAAATAGTTTGTTGAAAATTGTCCATATTCCCTGCCTGTACTCCAATGTGCCACACCCAAGGAATAACTCGAAGAACTAATGCATTCAGAGACTGTTTTCACAGTAGACTAAAAGTAACAGTTTTGTTGGTTTGAAAATTGAAGGTTCTCATCGGTTCACCTGCGGCTAGTGTTTCACATGTGCCTGAGGTGACGGTGCTAACACCTAATTCACAGTGTTACTTTATACTCAGCACATGCCAGCAACACTCCATTAGGTGAGTCTGTGAACCTCGGCACTACCTAAAACATTGAAATTGTGCTAGTGGGCAGTTTACAAAGCCCTTTGATATACAGTCACTTTGAAATAGTGACCAGTCATCAAAGGAAAAGCTTTGATTCTCACTGACATTGCAAGAATTTCCCAAGAGTACTTTCTTTGTAAAAAGATCCATGCTCCCACAGAAACAATGTAATTTAGCATCACTTGAATAATAAAGGTTGCTGCAAAGCATCATGATAGATGTATTCATCCTATGTATGCATGAAGCCGTAATTTATATGCTGGTAAGAGTAGTAACAGTACCTGTACAGTGGGACAGAGAATAAATTGAGTGACAATGGGTGCGTGTAACAAAACCTGCATGTTCATTATGGGTGACTCTAATTTTCACGTAGATTAGGATGGCCAGATTGGCAGAAGTGGCAATGAGGAAGAATTTATAATTTGTATTCAGGACAGCTTCTGCGAACAGTGTTGTGGATCCAACCGAGGTAAGGCTATTTTTGAACTGGCGTTGCATAATGACGCAGGTATAATAAAAGATTTCAGAGTAAAAGATCCCCTAAGAAACGGTAGGTTCCTTCATATCAGACTGAATGCTAAATTCTAAGTAGAAAACAACTGTTCTAAACTTAAATAAAAGTAATTACAAAAGAATGAGGACAGAGCAGGCTAGAGTGGACTGGGAAAGGAGTCGAGAGAACAATTGCAAACTTTTTTAAAAAAAAAAATAGTTATTGTCTCAGCAAAGACACTTATTCCAGTGATGAAGAAGGATTCTAGGAAAGGAATATGGCCAAGGCCAGTGGTAAGCCAGAGGATTTGGAAAATTTTTAAAAAAACAACAAAAGACCATCACAAAAATAATAAATAGGGACAAAATAAACTTTGGAGATGAACTTGCAAGTATTATCAAGATGGGCAGCAAGAGCTCCTTTAAATAAATAAAAGGGAAAAAGAGAAGCCAAAGTGAGCATAGGCCCCATAGAGAAATATAATGGGACAATAACAGAGAACCAGGAAACAGCAGAGGAGTTGTCACTGTAGACGACACTAATACAATTCCGAAATTACTAAATAATCAAAGAACAAAAGGCCAATAAGTCCCCTGGACCTGATGGGGTACATCCCAGGATATTAAAGGAAGTAGCTACAGAGGTAGTGGATGCACTAGTAGTAATCTTTCAAGAATCCTTAGATTCTGGAAAAGCCCCAGAACATTGGCAGTTTTCCAATGTAACAACTTTATTTACAAACAGAGTCAAAAATGGGGTCACTATAGGCCAGTTAACTTAATATTTGTTGTGGGGAAAATGTTACAGATAATTTAGAGATGCATATAATCAAGCAGAGTTAGCATGGCTTCATCAGATGGAAATCATGCCTGAAAATCTTACTAGTATCCTTTTGAGGAGGATAGATGGACAGGAAGCAATGTATGTAATATATTTGGATTTTCAGAAGATGTTTGTTAAGGTACCACTCATCAGCCTACCTAATAATTTAAGACCCCATGATGCAGGTAGTACACTGGCATGGATGGAGGATTGGCTAACTAATAGAAGACAGTTGGGATAAGGGAGCCATTTTCAATCTGACAGCCTGTAACTGGAGGAATGCCAAAGGGATCAATGCTAAGGCCACAATTAGTAACTACATATATTGACTTGGATGAGGAATGCGAGTGCACTGAAACAGAGTTTGTGATTGACCCAAAAATATATAGGAAAGAAAGTGGTCAGGAAGACACGGGAGTCTGCAGAGGGATATAAACTGGGTAAGTGAGTAGACACAGACTTAACAGATGGAATATGTGGGAAAATGTGAGGGTATGCACTTTGGCAAGAACAGGGGAGCTGAATATTATTTAAATGGAGAAGGCTACAGAACAGAGGGATTTGGGAATCCTTGTCCATGAATCACAAAAAGCTGGCATCCAGGTTCAGCAGCTGATAGGGAACGCAAATGGAATGTCGGCCTTTCATTCCAAAGGGCATTGCATATAAAAGTGAGGAGTTCTTGATAAAACTATACAAAACTCTAGTCAGAACACATTGGAATACTGTGAAATGTTTTGTGCACCTTAATTAAGGATAGACAGATTGGCATTTGAGGCAGTCCAGAGAAGGTTCACCTCGACTGGAACAATGAATGAAGAAACTGTCTTGGGAGAAGTTGAATATGTTGGTCCTGTACTCGATGAATTTTAGAATAATGAGAGTGACCTTATTGTAACATACAAGATTCTTAGCCGATTTGACAACATTGATGTGGAAAGATTGTTCCCCCTTGTGGGAGAGCTTAGGTTCAGAGGGCATGATATCAGAATAAGGAGCTGCATATTTAAGACAATTGACTTCTAAGCATAGTGAATCTGTAGAATTCTTTACACTAGAGGGTTACTTTTGCTTTTGGTCTGGTCTTTATCCTAAATTTCTCTCCTACCTTTCCCGAATGCACTGAATTCCACAGGATTAAGTGTCCAGAGATACTGAATTCTCTTGCTGGGCTGTGTTCCACAAGCACTAACCATCTGTCTGGGCCCTGAGTCCACAGATACTGATTTTCAGTGTTATGACACTCCACTCACCGGTCCAATGAGGGTCAAAGGCACTTATTCTCCTGGGGTATAGATTCTATTGGCATTGGCTCCATTTGAACCATATCTGTAGCTGCTGTCTCTCATTGGGTACAGCTTTCACAGACACTGATTCTGACCCTGGGCTGAGAGTCAACTGACTCCCATCTGATATTGTGCCCAAATCCAAGATACCACTTGTGAACCTGTGATTGTGGCTGTTTTACTGCATTGGGTATCCCGTTGAGCTCGGTTCTATTGTTACCTGCTCTATAAATAAAGACTCTTTGGAACGGATGGTAAGCATTACCTGTTTTTAATATTCTCTATCAAAGTTGATTCTTCTCTAAAAGGGGATGAATACCAATTAATCTATTCCAAGGTGTCCGCCAATACCACTTGCTCAAAACTTTAATTACTTTTGTTTTTCTGTTCCAGTGAGTGCTGTCATTTCTGAACCTCCCTTTGGCAGCAGGATTGAGATTGAAGCTGCAGGATATCAGGAAATTGCTAGCTCCAATGTGCATCACCACCTTACCTGCAGTAGGTCTGATCTGGTTCATTTCATCTGAGGGCTGGCCCGTTGAGCATGAGCAGTTGTGCTGATGGTAAACTGTGCAGGCACAGTGCTAATATTTTTGTTTGTTCTTCTGATTTGATTTTTAGTAGGATTACAAATTTGTTTCCACAAGACTAAAGTACAACTTTATAGATTCTCGCCTCGTTATCAAGCAAGCAGATGGGAACAGTAAGAATGTCATTCAGAAGGAATCTGAAGGTGATTTGGTACAATTACAATGTTCTGTGCAAACTACAAGTTCTCCAAATGGCAATGAGATAAATAACGTGATAATCTGCTCTACTTATTGGACGAGCGATAAGTATTAGCTTGGATACTAGGCAGAACTAACCAATTTTCCTTCAGTTGGTTCCATGGGCTTTTCCTCAACCATCTAAGGAGGCAGGTGGGCTTTTGTTTAATACCACATCCAAAAGATGACACCTCCCAATGCTGCAGCACACTCTCAGCAATGCTGAGGAGTCTCACCCTCAGTATCCTAATCGTGTCTTGGGTGGCATTTGAACTTAAATACATCTCACTCTGAGGTGAGTGCTACAACTGAGTCACAAGATGACTTTGGCTATTAAAACCTTTGTGTTACTTGAGAAGTCAGTTTATTTAGTAATAATAATGTTTACCGTACTATTTATGGAGGCGTTTGGTTGTTTTTTTTTGGATCTGTCACCCTTCCTTCTTTTCTGTTTTATGGCAAAATTTGTTTTTCTTTTAACTTGCTGGTGCAGACGCTTTGGGCTGGTTGACCCCTTTGTGTGCTTAACTTTCTTATGGCGTTCTTTTTAATTTACATGGGCATCATGTGAATATTGATCATTTGGATGCGATAGCTAGCACCTATTGCTTTCAGGAAATGAAGAGCAGAGATAGGAAAGTAGGAATGGAAGGTCCCTTGCTACTCTTCAAATAAGAACATGGAAGTTGTTCTAGTAAACTGTCTAACATTTATCTCTATGTCAACAAGGCTATTAACTGGTCATTTACCTTGTTGCTGTTTGTCCACAAAATACAAGCGTTACAAGTGGGAGCAGGAGTTGACCATTTATTTGCGTCCTCGAGCCTGCGCCGCCATAAGGTAATAGGTGACCTGATTGTAATCTCAATTCCATATTCCCATCTACCAACCTCTGCCTTAACAATATTCAAAGACACTAGCTCCACACCTTTTTGAGGAAGCAAATTCCAAGGACATGACTCTTTTGAGAAAAAGGTCTTATTTCTGTTTTAAATGAGTGACCCTTTTCCTATTTTTAAAATAGGATCCTAGATCTAGATTCTTCAAAGAGAGGAAATATCCTCTCCATGCATTCTCGGAATCAAGTTACATCTTACTTTTCTTAATTACAACCTGTTCATTCTTTTTTTCATAAGAAAATCTGTCTATTTCCAGGTACAGGCAGTCCCTAATTTACAAATATCCAACTTAAAAATATGGGTTACTTACAGGCACGTGTTAATATTAATGTTAAATATCTGATGTTTACATTTGCTCATACTTGCAAACAGCTGTTTTATATTGTACTGCACCATGTTCCAACTAGTGTACAAATTGACTTATGAACGGAATCCATTTGTAAAGCAGGGACTGCCTGTATTAGTCCTGTAAACCATTCCTGAACTGCTGCTTGCATATTTGCATGCCTCCTTAAGTGAGCTACTGTGTTTGCCTATGTAACGGTGATCACTGTTTAAATAATTTATTAGTCATGACACTCTTTTAGATATCACATGGCCATGAAGGGAATTGCAAATATGTGTCCTTTCTCAAGAAATAAATGAGAGCCAAAGAGAACTAAAACAGTAATTGCTGGAAAAACTCAGCACATCTGGCTGCATTTATAAAGAGGAAGCAGAGTTAACATTTCAGGTCCAGTGTCCCTTCTTCAGAACTGCCCTCCAGTTTTGAAGAAGGGTCACTGGACCTGAAAACTCTGCTTTCCCTGAACAGATGCTGCTCGACCTGCTGAGTTTTTCCAGCAATTTCTGATTTTTTTTTTGTTTCTGGTTTCATTATCCACAGGTCTTTGATTTTTTTTTGTTAGAGAGAAAGGAAACTTTGGCACAAGTTATTAAAGGCAGCATTTTAAATGCTCGGGTTGAAGAATAGGTGGACTTGTAAGTAAAAGAGACTGATGAGATGAAGCAGGAAAGACCATTTTGGGGTGATGCTTGTTGCCAGTCTTGATCATTAGTGGGGTACAATCAGTACCAGAGTCTAATCAAGCGAGCAATCTTCAATTACTGACTTAGGGTAAAACTTGTCCTAGCAAGAATCGCAGGCTTCAAGAGAGGGCAAAAGTAAATTCTTCATGGGGAAAGAATTTACAGACCATTGTCAGAAGAACAGGGGAGAGTGACTAACTCGGTAGATCTGCCAAGGAACCAACACTGGAATGCTGAGATGAATGGCTGCTCCCTGCATGTTATGGAAACTTTTTGTTTTAAACAAAGGTAGTAATTGTACAATATGTTTTCTAAAGAAAATTGATCAAATCAGCTGCTTCGTTGGGAATTTGAAAACTTCACAAATTAGTTTGATTCTCCTCTGACTTGGTTCTCACGTTCACACATCCACTTTAGCTGGGGTTGAAGAATCCACTTCTTTTTGTGTGTGACTGCAGCACAGTTACGTTCAGCTGTAAAAGTGACTTATCCTTTGAACCTTTGATTGTAAATAACACCCTCTTATTTAGAATGCAGTGTGCCTTTTGCATCAGATCTCAACACCAGTTAAAACCCTGGAAATGAATAGATGTTTAACCATGCGATAGCTTGTTGAAGTTGCAAATCTGTATGAGATTGTTGAAACAGAGGATGTGGCATTGTTTAAAGAACTTGCTCACAGTTTAAGAATGCTGTAACATGTGCCACAGTCCTTTTACACCAGAATGGAGATTGTGAGCATTCTCGGAGCTTTGTAAAGGAATTAATTGGAGGTCCATCTGATTACGGTTTTATGATCCTGTTATCTCGGTACTTAGCTTTATATCAATATACTGTTAGCATTTACGATAATCTGGGTTTTTGTTAACTTTCCTATGTTTTATCCTTTACTGCAGTAAGCAAACAGGTTTGTTTACATTTTGCACCTTTACTTATTATTTTTGGCAAGGTGTCATTCTGGCCTGCAATTTTCCAGGAAAGAAACTAATTTTTTTTGTTAGTCTGCTGCATCAAGAATTGTAGGCACTTAATGGTTGTACTATTGGTTATTTAAACTAGTATTTTAACAATGGAGGTATTTACTGCAGCATTATGATTCAATTTTTATGCCATTAAGTTGTTTCCTTGTGCAAACATTGATGTTTTGGGGCTTATCCACGACGGGGTCATCAAAGCAAAACCACTGCTGGCCTCTATTTTCATAGAATCCCTACAGTGCAGAAACAGGCCATTTGGCCTATTGATCCACACCAACCCCCTGAAGAACATCCCACCCAGACCCCCACCTTATCCCCTTAACTCAACATTTCCCATGGCCAACTTCTATTCACCAGTGATCAGTAATTGGAACCTTTTTTTGCAGTCCCTCCTTCAGGGGTGCCAATTAACTTGAGGCAATATGTCTTAATTTTCCATTTTCTTAGGACAGTAATTGGGAGCTCCCAAATACATGTGCAATTGACTATTGTAATCCTCAGCTCAGATGCCAAGCAAAGTTTGTATCATGGCTGTGAAGGTTGTTCATCTCGTCTAGTGCATATTTCACTAATTTCCTAGTATGAACCTTGCTGGTTTCCTAAACCCTTCTATCCCAGTTCTGGCCATTTGTAGCTTTTGGCTGAGATGAACTGGCAAGTGACAGCTGGTTTGAAACTGGGGTTGCCAGGCCTGTGATAATGCTCAGTGCCACTATGGATACTGTATTTGCTAATGGAATGGAATTTAGCCCTCTATGTTCAGTAGTGGAGTTCTGAATGGAAGCCTGGCCTGTGAACTTCTGCAGTTGTGCTTCACTGAATAATTCAGACTCAAAATCTTAGTAACAAATGTTCTTTTTTTCTCTAATTTCATAACGTACATGACACCCTCTCCTTCTGGCTGACTGTGCAGAATTTGGTTTCTTGCTGAAAGTGAAGTAAGAGAGAACAAAACTGTTTTCTCATTTGGAAGCATTATTTCTAACTTGTACTCCAAAAACATCCAGTGGTTAAAAACAAGTAAAGGCAAGTATATTCCTTTCTCACTTTTTGCTGTCACCCTCTTTAAGTGCCTCCTTGCTGAGTTCAACAGATATTGAGTGCTCAACAATAGCACTTAATGGTTGTACTATTGTTGTCTTAAGTGGTTTTGCTTCTATGTTTTAAATTACATTTTTAAGCTTTTAAACTATTAAATTACGTTTTTAGTTTGGTTTTATATACATTGATTACATTTAAATGGAAAGTAAAAATCAGAAGAATCTTCATAATAAAGCTCCCCACACACTGACCCAATTCAGAGTATAACCAGTCAGTCTATTGTGCTATTGATTGCAGCCTCCATTTTTAAGCAGTGTCACAGTCTGTCAAGACACATTGTGCATTGTTTTGGAGATGTTTGGTCGTGCAGTATTCTCTATTGCAACAAACTAAAAGTGAGTAACAGAAAACAATGAAGATTTTAGTTAATTGAAAGTAGTCTGTTTATGTATATGTCTTAATAATGGGCATCAACATTGACCCTGGTATCACTATTGAGCTTGGTTCTGTCTTGATGCATATTTCTAGCCCAGTTTACCAAATAGTTATTGAGAGCAGGTATATCAACTAACTGTGCTGTTTTGGCTGCAGCTAACCTTGGTTCAATCTTTATGCCTTGGATGCAAGAACACTACTTGGCTTAGTGTAATGTCGAAGGACTTAATACAGTGAATGTTTAGCATGAGTGGAAAAAGGATTTTAAAAAAACTTAGAGTAAGTGAGGGATGGCGTTGGCCTGAAGTCATAATTGGGAGAGTTTTTGAGGAACTCTGGAACATCTTGGCCAGTTCCCAAAAGTGCAAACGCTAAGTGGCTGAATGAGCAGTTATCATTGGTGAGGAGTGAACGCGTGATATTTAAGCCAAAATCAATTTGTCAAGCCTGTTGCATGATCAGTTGCTATAATCTTTCTATCTTTTTAATACCATCTTAGTAGACCAAAAATGCAACCTGGTGCCATTCTTCACTCCTGAGTAAGCACTATCGCATATGGAACTGTGATTCAGAGAGCTGGATTTCCAGCTCAGGAAACAGTGCAGCACTTAATGTAAAATGGATTGTTGGCTCAGTGTTAGTGGTTAGATAGTGGTGTTGATAAAGGTGGTAATGTGACAAAATTAAGGAATTGAGTAGGTTGTTGTACTTCTTGAGCTCATGTTCACTTGTTAAACTTTAAGGAAGGGCATTGTAGTCAAGCGTTCTCTTGCTGTGAAGAGAACTGTGTTTTGGAAAATATGATTTCTTGTGAAATCCCGACATTCTCCTCTTCATTCCCAATTACCCTTGCAAGGCTGAACCTAAATTACTTTGATTTTTTTTCTATAAAGTACATTTCAGTCCAGTTTATTGCATTTGAGTGAAATGCAATCTATCTTGGTCATTGTGGAACAGAAGTGTAAAAGTATCTAGCCTCGTTAATTAGATGTGGCTCTAATAGAAAACTGAAGATGATGTAAAGAAAATATGCCATTAATATTGTAATATATGGCCGTCTACCTTCTATGGGAAAAAGAGGAATGTTAAAACAAGACTTCTGACTGTGAAGGATTGAGCTACGATCTCTTAGTGATGTGTTGCTGGTCGAAACCCTAGAATTTCCTCCCTGATGGCATTGTGAGTGTACCTACAACACATGGACTGCAGTGGTTCGAGAAGATAATTCCTGCCGCCTTCTCAAGCAACTAGGGATGGGCTATCTCAGCCAGCGACTCCTATGAGCGAAGAAAATAAAATGCTGTTTTGGTGTTTTTCCTAGTGCTGCTGGTTCCTAGTGTGCAGTCTCGTTCAGCCAATAACACCACCACAGTTAATTTAATAAAGCCAGACAGCAAACCTTTTTTTAAAATGAAGCGTCTTCTTTGCTACAGCCATTATTCAAGAGTGCAATAGCTGAACTAATCTGAAGCTAGATCGAAGTAGTTTCTCTAAGGAGTGTAGAGAAATTTAAAACCCGCTT
Organism: Rhincodon typus; assembly: GCF_021869965.1. NCBI lineage: Eukaryota > Metazoa > Chordata > Chondrichthyes > Orectolobiformes > Rhincodontidae > Rhincodon > Rhincodon typus. The sequence goes on from NC_063370.1 coordinate 15,208,905, forward strand.
ATAATGAATGAATTTACCATTCAATTGCAAACTTGTCACTGTTCATTTTCCATTTAACAATGTCTCTGTGGGGTGGTGCTCTTCTCTGGCTACTCTGCCCTTGTGACAGCTCACTGAACAATTCCTGACCTGGAAACTGGAGCAAATGTTGCCCAGAGGATGGGCAAATTTAACATTATCTTGTTGCTTATTTTACAGCAGAGGTGTCTTTTAAAGTCTAGCATCTGATTTTAATCTTTGCTTTCATTTCACTTCGAAAGCAATTTTTGTTTTCACTTGGGGCGTTTAATGTCTTGAAATTACTTCTGTATGCTCTAAAAATGGGTTCTTTGGTGTGGGTTCTCACTGGGCTGTAGTCCATGGGCACTGAAGCTCTTGGATATTGTGGCAAATGGCCACTGTAAAAATGTGAACTCGAGCTATAAAACATTGACAGACAAATTATCTTAATCAAAATCACTGGTAACCCTGATAATTGCAGAAATGTACTTTCCACCCAGATCAATCAGAAACAATTGGGAGACCAAGCTTGGTGGTTGGACTTTTTTTTTGTTTTCCTAGCTCAGGGCAAGCAGACCAATTCAAGCACCCCTATTGTTGACTAAATAGGCTGGATGGTTGAATCCACTTGTGCTGTCTGTACATTATCTCATTTTGCAATGCATTTTTCTGCATTTGGAAAATGGGAAGCTGTTTTATCACTCCCACTCTCTAGTTTTGCCTCTCAATCGTTGACTTTATGGGTGTCAGCAAGGAAATTCCATGTGGTGCTGGCTGAGCAATTTAATAATTACAATTTAAGTTACATTTGGTTTTCATGAAGCAAATATGTGGTTTGCTACTAGTAACCTCACATGTCAGGAACTAATCTTGGATATTTAGACCGGACTTATGGGTGACCCCAGCAAATCCTTGAGAATTGGCGGAGATTACTTGTGTAATTGCCACTATAATCCAGAATGCTTGAGAGAATTCAAATTGTTTTATCATATTCCACATGATATATGAACTTGCACAGCTCTGATCACATTCATTTAAATTTTCTTTTTAACTGGGGTGTTAGAATCTATGCATTAACCAAGCGTGTCACAAATTTCAAAGAGTGAAGAATCCCTTGAGGTAGTCGTGTATATGGGAAGGTGTCCTCGGCACACTTCTTGAATGCACAGCCTATAATCAACAGACTGATGTGACAAGCCCTCTCTAACTGCTAGCATTTGTTTGAAATAGGGGATCTTTCTTGTACAGGTAAATCCCTGTGATATTTTATGGCAAGTCCTCAATCATTTCTCTTGCATCCTTTGTGTGCCTCATGCTGAGCAAGGGGGCCTGAAAGTAGATGCAGCACCCTCTCACGTTTGGGTGTGAAAGCTGTTCTTTTGATCTTGCACTTGTGCTAACTGTGTTTTGCAAGTAGGCATGCTGCCTTTAAGCATGTGGCACACTTCTTTTCATGTGCTGTGTGGGACATTAGGTGAAGAGATTGATCCTAAAGTTGTCTTCACACTCCCCTGCCCGTCTGCTGCTATGTTAATTACCAATATGTCCAGCTAAGGCTAATGGCCCAATTATTTTGCTCCCTCTGGCAGCCCCTCAAGACAAGGCATCACTAAAGGAGATGAAATTGGCTGTTCAGGTACTTGTATAGACATTGGTTATGTTTTGCAGCCCTGTTGGCTGAGTGATTTGAAGTGATTTCAACAAAGAAGGATAACTTGTAGCCTCTGAACTATCCCAGGACAGGGAGGAACAGAGTGCACCATGGCCAAAAAAATCATAAACCACAATTTTAAAGATGTTTTGATAGTACTGAAGTGTTATTCCCTGGTAATATGGGCTTTTGTACTGTCTACTTTTTCCCTAAATGTTCTCACCCCATTTATTCTGTCACCACTTGCATAATAGTGCAAAGTGACAACATGATTTGCGCATCCTGACACTATTGGGTGTTACCACATCTGATTCTCTGGCTTCTATGCTGTATGAAGTCGTAGAATAATGCAATACCTTAGCTCTTCCTCTGTGCCCAATCTCCTGGAAAAAAAAATCTGAAACTGTCTGCTTGTGTGATAGACATTTATTTCAAAGTTGTTTAAATGTGGTTTCAGGAACAATAGCCAAAATTTCACAATCATAGATAATAATGTATTTATATAGCGATTGTCATTTGCAGGAAGTGGTTCCATAAAATACAGGCAGCATAATTGATCTACCTAGGTACTATATGTATGTGTATGTTCAAATGAGCATAATGCAAAATTCATCTTCTCAAATAGTGAATGCAATCTTAACTTGATTCAGGCAAGGGTGTATGATTTCTTATAGGAGGGAGTATTTGAAGTGCTCACGTTTGGGGCTACCTTCACTATTTCCAGCTTCCAGGAAGACTTCAGTTTTGACCTTGGAGCAGTGTTGTAGGGGCATTTGTTGAATTTGTCATGGTGGTGAGCTACCTAGTGTGTATTTGATAGAATTCGTCCTCATCACCCTGGGTTCTGACCTGAAACGTCGACTGTTCTGATCCTCTGATGTTGCCTGACCTGTTGGGTTCCTCCCAGTTCTACGCTATATCGACAGTTGGGGGTACATGTTTGCAGAAAAGTTGTCGTTTCGGGTCAGGACCCAGTCCTGATGAAGAGTCCCGACTTGAGATGTTGACTTTGCCATTCCTCCGACTCCACACTGTATTGACTCTGACTCCAGCATCTGCAGTTCTTGCTAGCTCTTAATGACTGAACCCCCAAATGGTTCAGTAACCTACTGCAACCGATTTTTATTTTATTTTTATTTTTATTTTTTTTTAACGCATTTTCTTCTAACATTGTGAAGGAATTCTTCACTTTCACAAAGATTAGGCAAGACCTATACATGGCAGTACAGTGCCGTTTTGACATTGCTAGCTTATGCACTAGTATACCACAGAAGGAAGACATTGACATTTGCACCAGGTTACTATAACATGGCAGAATAGATTTGCAACCAGTGTCTAAATCTGTTTTCAACAAAGCTATGACCTTGGCAATTTGTGTAGTTGAATTCAGTTTCAGCAACACCACCATGTAGTTGGTGTTGTCATGAAAGCCATTTAGGCCCAGTTCTCACTAATCCCTTGGCTGTCTTCCATGAGAAGTGTCTACTCCTTGCATATGTGCAATATATAGCTGACACGTTTGCTATACTTGAATCTGTAACTGTATCTAATAATTTCCTTACAAATTTTAATGAACCCCATCCTGTGTGCAATCTCACTCTTTGAAATGGAGTAGTCAAAACAGCTCGCTCTGCTCAATATGCTAATTGGGCAACTTCTTATTGGGGTTTGACTATCTACTGCAAGGCTCCATTTACTAGTCCATATTTACTTTAGAATTCTTAGAGAGTTTTGATATGCCCTATCCTGTAGTATAATGGCTACCCTGATCAAATTATTGCTCACTGTGTATATCCCACTAACTCAAATAAACCCAAGCCTGTCACTGTTGGCCCTGACAGAGATAACCAGTATAACACTGATTAATGCTAAGGAAAAGTGTCTCAAAATTTGAACCAGAGATAGTAGGAACTGCAGATGCTGGAGAATCTTGAGATAACAAGGCGTAGAGCTGTATGAACACAGCAGGCCAAGCAGCATCAGA
>NC_063370.1:15212939-15227369 GCF_021869965.1 Rhincodon typus
GTCAACTTCAGTTGTTCATCCCCTAGACTCAGTTATATAGCGTGGAAATAAACCCTTTGGTCAAATTCGTCCATGCAACCAGGTATCCTAAACTGATCTAGTCCCTTCTGCCAGCATTTGGCTTGTATCCCTGTAAACCCTTCCTATTCATGTACCCATCCAGATGCCTTCTAAATATCCTAATTGTATCAGCCTCTACCACTTCCTCTGGCAGCTCATTTTCATGTATACACTACCCTCTGCATTGCACCTTGGATCCCTTTTAAATCTTTCCCCTCTCACCTTTAAACCTATGCTGTCTAGTTTTGGACACCCTTAGCCTGGGAAAAAGACCTTGGCTATTCACCCTATCCATGCCTCTGATTTTATAAACCTCCATAAGATTAGCCCTCAGCCTCCAACTCTAGAGGGGGGGATAAATGCCTCAGCCTATTCAGTTTCTCCCTATAGGTCAAATCCTACAATCCCAGCGCATCCTTGTAAATCTTTTCCAAACCCTTTCAAGTTTCACAACATCTTTCCAATACCAGGTACTGCTACTTTGCAGTGAACATAAGTGGTATTCTCCACTAATAGAATGTTGCTGTTGTGTCCGAAAGCCATTCTGCCTACCACACAAATGAGTAATATAGTATGAGTTTTAACGTCTGTGTGCTCCCAGTAAAGAGACTGTGTGTACATCTCAATGACTAGTGGACCACATCAAACTAATTTGTGTCCCTAGATCCCACAAACACTGAAATAAACAATTAATTTAGTTTTGGTGATGTGGTTGCTGTGGGATTTGTTTTGTAGCCACTCCAGGCAGTTGGGACCTTGGTTTGTCTTATCCCAAGTTGGAACTCTGACAGTGTAGCATTCCATTATTACTGTACTGATGTGTTAGCTCTCAAGTTATGTTTGAAGCCTTGAATTAATTCCTTGGATCTCTAATCTTGGCCCCAATTTTTTATACAAGATTCTGATGTTATAGTGCCTCCAGAAACTTGGCGCGTATCCTGAGCAAAGAGTGCTTCCTTACATTTTTTCATTTTCTAACTCAGATTATTTGCTGAACAGTTTATGTAAATTGAATGAACAAATAATTTGTTCCATTGTTTCAATAGGCCCTTACAGCACACAGATTTGTGCAGTCACCACATCTTAATTCATTGTAAAACACTTAGGATGTCTCAAAGAGCTTGAATTGTAATGTAGAAGCTTCCTTTCTCAAAATTGATGGAACAAGTGATGAATATTTACTTTTTAGCGATGCACCAATCCTGTCCGAGCATGGTTAATGCTAAGTTCTTGTTCTTTGGATACAAGAAATCCTGAATTAACCATATGTTTTGTATTTAAAAATGGGACTTATCGGAATTACTTCAATAAGTGTTTGTTTAGGAACAGGGTTGACTTCCTTCCTTTTTGTCTTGCTGCTCTTCTATTTCCCATTCCACCCCTCCCTTTTATACTTAAGCCTGACCAAAGACTCCTAACATTGATGTGTGAAGGTGCTTTTCTTAATGACCTGCGTAAGTTCCTTTCTCCACAGTGCATTTAATTGTTTAGGTGCAATGTTAGTCGCTGTGAGAATCTTCACCTTTTCAGACTCTCTGGGGAAACTCATTTCTGCAGTCTTATCCTTATGAATCGAAAATGAGTAAAATTGAAGAACCAAGTGTATCCTTGAAGCACACTCCTGACAAGGAGATGTGAATACAATCCCCTTCTTTGAACCTGCATTTGTTCAGCAAAATGATGTTCTGCCTTTAATATGTAGCACAAGGCTTGCCTCAAAGCTTCAGGCAGGTGGTTCAATGAAAATAGTTACTTTGAGATCCATTTGTAGGCTTTAAAATTTCTAAATATCTGAAGCCAGACTGGTGTTTCTGAGATCTCCTCATTTTTTTTTCCCCCCCCATATCTGCTGATTCTTGATTGACATGGTTCCTCTATTATAAGCGTGTTTCATGTGGTGAGATGGTGAGCGTTGGCACAGGGAGCATCACAACTTATCCTGATTTGACATGCGGAAAGATGTATTCAGTAGCAGTGCGGCCACTAGATAAAGATAAAGGAAGACACTCCTGTTGACTTCCTTTTCCTCTCCCTGCCCCCTCTCTGAAGGAGTGTGTTTAATCTGCAGGTACTGTCATGTGCAAGCGGTACTACGGCACTTCTGTTTGCCAAATACTGGGTCATTTGGACAATCTTGCACTGCATGCTTGATGGTGACTAATTCAATATAAAACTCCAGTCAATGATCTGTATTAGACATTGGCTAGCGTCAAGCAAAGCTAAACAAATAATTGCATCTGTGCGAAAGTGTTCTAGTGGATCATTTAATAAATCATTAACACAGTGTTGTCGGAGGGAATGCTGAGAGACAGAATTTATATGTATTTGGAAAGACAAGGTTTGATTGGGGATAGTCAACATGGGTTTGAGCATGGGAAATCATATCTCACTAACTTGACTGAGTTTTTTGAAGAAGTAACGAAGAGGAATGATGAAAGCAGAGTGATCTATATGGACTTCAGTAAGGCATTTGACTAGATTCTTCATGATACACTGGTGAGCAAGGTTAGATCACATGGACTATAGGGAGAACTAGCCATTTGGACACAATTGGCTTAAAAGTAGAAGACAGCGGGTAGTGGTGGAGGGTTGCTTTTCAGGCAGGAGAACTGTGACCAGCGGTGTGCCACAAGGATCAGTGCTGGGTCCACTGCTTTTTATCGTTTACGTAAATGATTTGGATGTGAATATAGGAGGTATGGTTAGTAAGTTTGCAGATGATACTATAATTGGAGGTGTAGTGGACAGTGAAGATAGTTACCTCATAGTACAACGGGATCTCGATCAGATGGACAGTGGGCTGAGGAGTGGCACATGAAGTTTAATTTAGATAAATGTGAGGTGCTGCATTTTGCAAAGGCAAATCAGAGCAGGACTTATACACTTAATGATAAGATCCTGGAGTGTTGCCGTACAATGAGACTTTGGAGTACAGGTTCATAGTTCCTTGAAAGTGGAGTCACAGGTAGATAGGATAGTGAAGGCATGCTTTCCTTTATTGGTCAGTGCATTGAGTATAGGAGTTGGGAGGTTATGTTGTGGCAGTACAGGACATTGGTTCGGCCATTTTGGAATACTGCGTGCAATTCTAGTCTCCCTGCTATAGGAAAGCTGTTGTGAAACTTGAAAGGGTTCAGAAAATATTTACAAGGTTTTTGCCAGGTTTGGAGGGTTTGAACTATAGGGAGAGGCTGAATAGGCTGGGGCTATTTTCCCTGGAGCATCAGAGGCTGAGGGGTGACCTTTTATAGAGGTTTGTAAAATCATGAGGGGCATGGATAGGATAAATAGACATGGTCTTTACCCGAGGGCTTGGGGTGTCCACAACTAGAGGGTATGCTTTAAGGTGAGAGGTGAAAGATTTAAAAGGCATCTGGATGGATATGAGTAGGAAGAGTTTAGAGAGATATGGGCCAAATGCTGGCATATGAGACTAGATTTATTTAGGCTATCTGGTCAGCATGTACGAGTTAGACCGAAGGGCCTGTTTCTGTGTTGCAAGTGTCTATGACTCTGTCATGTAATTTTTATTAGTTACATGACATCTATTTGATATATTTGAAATGGCTCTTGTTTTATTTTGAATGCTTTGAAATATACTAACTTGTCCGGGAACATAAAATAGCTGCAACTATCATCATTCTTTACACATGGGAGAGAATATTTTCATAACATTGACAGCCTATTTGTAGAAACATTTGTCAGTATGAACTGCTAAACCCCTGTACCTGTTGCATATCTTAAATTGCTCAATTCATGTATCTTGAGCCTGGTAACCTGATAATTAGGTTATAGAAAAATCATTTTGCTCCCATATCTTCAGTAAATCCGCAATGGCATGTGTTTAGCAATTGTCTAATTTAGCAATTCCCTTTGTTTTGGTGAGCAATTTTATTCTGCTGAATTGAAGCTTGTGCCTTAAACAAGTATTCACATACTATTTTAAAATAGATATTCAAAGCTGTTTGTTTGGTTTAAGTGCTTTTAAACTTTAACCCCTCCCTCTGTAGATTTTTGTCAGTCATAATTTCATTTAGCAGCTTTTTCCATAATATATCTGACCAGCAATGATAGACATGATACTGTTTAAGAACAACATGCAACTAAAGTATTTCTGAATATTTGTTTCCAAGGTATGGACTTGATAGCTTTTTTTTTAATATATAGTAGCCTGTCACTCTAGTAGTTTCTGCAGTGTATCTATTGTGATATTTGAATTATGACAGGTAACACATTTAAAGATTACTTCATTGTGGCTGTAATTCAGATGCAGAAATAGAGCAACGTCAGAATTGTCACATTTAACTTTTTTAAACATTTGAATGAGTTGGAAAGCATTGCTGTGCAAGTTAGTGTTATTTGTATTGATTTATTATTGTCACATACCGAGATACAGTGAAGTGGTGTTTTGCGTGCTGTACAGGCATTTCATATCGTACAGAGTGCGTCAAGGTAGCAGAACAGAGTGCAGAATACAGTGTTACAGCCACAGAGAACGTGCAGAGAGAGGGAGATTCTGACTGGAGGATCAAGACTTTACACTAAAGTTAGCTGTTATTAACAGGATCCTCCAATTTTAATTGTGGTTGAAAGCTGATGTAGTAGTTAGTCTGATGCAGTAGAAACAAATTTTGAGTTCCTCCATTGGCTAGGGCCATCTGTAACTCGTGCAAAGCCAGGAATCCCCTGGCTCAATCTCTACTTGTTGCTGATTGTCCTATCAGTGGGGATCCAATAATTCAGTATTCCTAGGTTAGCAGGTTGGGGGAGATGAGCTCGGCTTCCTGTTCCTGTTTATAGGCACTCCTGAACAGCGATTTGCAGTGTGAATATCAAGTGAGGATAGGACTGGCCTCCAGTGGAATATCATTGTTACAACTTGGCACATACAAGAAGAGCACTTAATAAAAAACCAAAAGAACTGCAGATGCTGTAAATCAGGAACAAAAACAAAGTTGCTGGAAAAGCTCAGCAAGTCTGGCAGCATCTGTGGAGGAGAAAACAGTTAACGTTTCAGAACTGAGGAAGGGTCACCGGACCCAAAACGTTAACTCTGTTTTCTCCTCCACAGATGCTGCCAGACTTGCTGAGCTTTTCCAGCAACTTTGTTTTTGTTCAAGAAGAGCACTTGGTTGGGAAAAGTAACAGGATGGCACTTGTGGACTGATGGCCCAGCAAGGAATCTACAGCTCCAGGGTAACAGGAACAAATGTTTTGTTTTGAATAATTGCTTGACCACAATAGCTACTTTTTTTTTCTATATGGAGATATATAATCTTCCTCAACAACAATACTTTGGGTTCCTCTCTCAATCTCCACACAGTTTTAGGAGTAATAAGTTGTAAATGGATGTTCAATTCTTCCTCTTCCACTGTTATTTATAGTGATCCTGAATTGGTGCCAGTTCTATCCTCTTATTTTTATGTCTCTTTCAATGTATTTCCCTTTCCTGAAGGTAAGATTGCTTATTACCCCTTGCTCAATGATCTGCATTGGCCCGCAGTCAATACCTTAATTTTGAGGTATTTGTTTTTAAGTCCTCCATGCCCTTGCTTGGCCTGTCCAATTCCTTTATGTTCAAAAAAGTATCTGCTGTGATTGAATTCTAGCCTTTTGAGCATTGTAAGTTTTTCACTTGCTCCATTAATGAGTGTGTGTTCATGAGCTCAGGAATTATCTTCCTAAAATCCCCTCTGCCTCCCTACCTTGCCTTTAATCTTCCATTAAGTTTTTGGCCATTTGTCCTCGGCGTAAAGACCATTCACTTTTGGTCAAGGTAATGGTCAGAACTATGGAATTAGATTCCCACAATGCCAGCGAAATTTCCACAATTTAAGAAAAAATCTTGATTGTTTTTTTAAGGCAGAGGTAGGGAGATTCTTAGTAGGCAAGGGAATTAAAGGCATAGGAGCATGTGGAAATATGATCAACTGCGATCATATTGAAGGCTTGATAGACCAAATACTTCTGCTCCAAGTTTGAGAGAAAGAACTTGGGTCGTTCAGTCACCACGTTTTATGCCACCAAACTACTACACTACACTAACTCTGCACACTTTATAGAGAATATATCCGCTAATTTGCTGATTGTTAATTTTCATAGGATTCTATGGTATGGAAGCAGGCCATTCAGCCCATAGAGTGCACACCGAGCCTCTGAAGAGCATCCCACCCAGACCTACCGCATTACCCTATCCCTGCAATACCCATGGCTAATTCACCTAACCTGCACATCCCTGCACACTGGGCAACTTAGCATGGCCAATCCACCCAACCTGCATATCTTTGGACTGTGGGAGGAAACCAAAGGACCCGGAGGGAACCCATGCAGATACAGGGACAACGTGCAAACTCCACACAGACAGTTGCCTGAGGGTGGAATTGAAACTGGGTCCCTGGTGCTGAGGTAGCAATGCTAACAGTTGAACCACCGTGCTGCCTGAGCTGAGCTACGAACCAATCTCGTGTCTTTAAAAGACTTAATATAGAATCCCTACTGTGTGGGAATGGGCCCTCGGCCCAACAAGTCCACACTGACCCACCGAGCATCCCACCTAGACCCATTCCCCTGTAAACCCACCTAATCTACACATCCCTGAACACTATATGGGCAATTTAGCATGGCCAGTTCACCTAGCCTGCACATCTTTGGACTGTGGGAGGAACCCGGAGGAAACCCATGCGGACACGGAGAGAATGTGCACGAAGTTAAGTTCATACTTCTTCCTCGCCCATTTGTAGTTCTTATAACCTGGTATGTTTAGCTGCTGACTTGGAGTTGCACTGCTGTAATGTCACATGACCTGCCTGCCTGCCCACCCACCCCCAAGTTGAATTTGAGCCTGCATTTCATTCAACTTATTTATATACTCCACACATTTGTATGAACTCAACTGAAGCACATTTGTGTAAACTCAGTTGAAACTCAAAACAGACACTCAACTGGACTTGCCACATAAACATAGTGTTTACAAGAGCAGGTCAGAGATTAGGAATACTTTGGCGAGTAACTCGCCTCCTGATTCCCCAAAGCCTGTCCGTAATCTACAAGGCACAAATCAGGAGTGTAATGGAATACTCCTCACTTGCCTGGATGGGTACAGCACCAACAACACTCCAGAAGCTTGACACCATCCAGGACAAAGCAGCCTGCTTGATTGGCACCGCATCCACAAAAGTCCACCTCTTCCTCTACTGACACTGAGTACGTAATGCTGCTACTGTCTACAAGATGCACTGCAGAAATTTACCGAAGATCCAAAGGCAGCACCTTCCAAAGCCACAACCACTTCCATCTAGAAGGACAAAAGAGCCAATACATGGAAACACTGCCAGCTCCAAGTTCCCTGCCAAACCACTCACCATCCTGACTTAGAAATATATTACCATTCCTTCACTGTTGCTGGGTCAAAATCCTGGAATTTATCCCCATTGGCATTGCAGGACAACCCACAGCAGATGGACTGCAGCAGTTCAGCAAGGCAGCTCACCACCACCTTCTGAAGGGCAACTACGGATGGGCAATAAATAGTCAGAGATGTACAGTACGGAAACAGACCCTTCGGTCCAACTCATCCATACCGACCAGAAATGCTATATAAATCTAGTCACATTTGCCAGCATTTGGCCTATGTCCCTGTTAAACCCTTCCTATTCAGATACCCATCCAAATGTCTTTTAAAAGTTATAATAATATCAGCCTCCTCCACTTCCTCTGGCAGCTCATTCCATACATGCACCACCCTCTGTATGAAAAAGTTCCTCTTTAGATCCCCCTTGAATCTTTCCCCTCTCATCTTAGACCTATGCCCTCTAGTTTTGGATTCCCCAACCCTGGGCAAAAGACCTTGGCTATTCACCCTATCTTTGCCCCTCATGATTTTATAAATCTCTATATTGTCACCCCTTAACATCCAACGCTCCAGAGGAAAAACAATTCCCAGCCTACACAGCCTCTCCCTGCAGCTCAAATGGCAGCATCCTTGCAAATCTTTTCTGAACCCTTTTCAAGTTTAACACCACCTTTCCTATAGCAGGGAGACCAGAATTGAATGTAATATTCTAAAAGTGGCCGAACCAGTGTCCTGTACAGCTGCAACATCACATCCCAATCCTATACTTCATGCACTGACCAATGAAGGCAAGCATACCAAATGCTTCAGTACCCCTTGTTTGGCAACACTCCCCATACCCTACCATTAACTGTACACATCCTGCCCTGATTTGCCTTCCCAAAATGCAACACCTCACATTTATCTAAATTAAACTCCTATCGGATCAATGTCCCGTTGTACTCTGAGATAACCTCCTTCACTGTCCACTGCACTGCCAATTTTAGTATCATCTACAAACTTACTAATCATACCTCCTGTATTCACATCCACTTGCAGATTGTGTATGGAATACAGTTTTGTTGCTGCTGATGGCCCATGGTGTTTCATGAATATGAATTGAACTTATTAACTAAGTAACTGCAGACTGCCCTCTGGGTTTGGGAATTGCAGAGATTCACATTCCTCTGAACAGCTTTTTTTAATTCTTATTTCAGTCCTCAATTGAGAATCCTTGTAGATGGTCCAAACAGTAGAAACAGCCTCTTACTATTTGCCTTGTCAAACCCTCCCTATAATTTTATGTTTCAATCAGAATACTTCTCATTACTTTCTAGACTATAGAAGAAAGGCTGGTTTTGCTCCGTTTTTCCTCAAAGGTCAACCCCTGGAGAACTGAGCTAATGAACATTTAACTAACCCCCTCCAAGAGAAATGAGTCCTTCTTTTGATAAGGGTCCAATGTTATGTGCACTACTTGCAACAAAGCTTATTTAATTCTGTTTTTGAACCCATTTTTGGTAATGGTAGCTTAAGATGTTGGAAGTGAAATTGTTTCAGAAAGGTTTGCTGGGTTTTTAGTTTCTGTAAGAACTTTATATTGAAGCCAAAATATGCTTGCTCCCAAGTCTGTGACAAAATCTTGCTCTTGATCAAAGCTGTAATAGAATAGGGACTGATGTTTGAAAATACAACAATGTGGTGTGGTTTAGTTTGTATCTGTGGATGCAGCTTGTTACATTCTGTGTGGAAAAGCTGGGAGCAGCCTCCAATCTGAAGTGGGTGGAAACCACTGTGTTTTCTTTATCACATGCAGTATCATCATCATCGTACCCATTTGCAAGGAAGGGCAGCAAGGACAGAGAAACAATAGTACTTTTCTGTTGCACCCTGATTTAGACACTTTGCTGATCCTTCATCATAAGATTAAACTGTGTTCCTATCTGACACAACAGAGAAACCACCTTCACAACAGGTTGTAGTAATTAGGAAAGTTCACCATCTCAAAGCCCACCAGACACCTTGCCAGTGATTCCCAAATCTCAATGAGCGTTACATAAAAGAATAAAACAAAGACTTGCAGATGCTGGAGTGCATGCAATTATTATCTAATTTTGCCTCCATTGATATGCAGTTGCCCATTCTCCCACCCACCAAACAGAAACTAGACAGCAACAATTTGATATGAAAGCCAGACATAGAGTTCCTCATGGTAGTATCCAACCATCTTCAGTTGCTTTATCAATGACCTTTCCTGTTTTCAGATGATGCCAAAATTGGTGGTATTGTCTACAGTGAAGAAGGTTATTTAAGACTACAAAGGGATCTCGATCAATTGGGCCATTAGGCTGAGGAGTGGCAGGTGGAGTTTAATTTGGATGAATGTGAGGTATCGCATTTTGGTAAAGCAAGCATGGGCAGGACTTGTTAATAGTAGGGCCCTGGGTGGTATTGTTGAACAGAGACCTAGGGGTTCAAGTGCATAGTTCTTTAAAAGTTGCATTACAAGTAGATAGGGTGGTTAAGGTGGTGTTTGGAATGCTTGCCTCCATTGCTCAGGCCTTTGAATACAGAGTTGGGACAACATGTTGAGTTTGTGCAGGGTATTGGTGAGGCCTCTTTTGGAATAGTGTATCCAGTTCTGGTCTGCCTGCTATAGGAAGGATATTATTAAATTGGAAATGGTTCAGGAAAGATCCACCAGGATATTGGTGGGACTTAATGGTTTGAGTTATAAGGAGAGGCTGGATGGACTAGGACTTTTTTCTCTGGAGCGTTGGGTATTGAGGGGTGACTTGTAGAGGTTTATAAAATCATGAGGGGTGTTAATAAGGTGAATAACAAAGGTATTTTCCCTGGGATGAGGGAGTTCAAAACTAGAGAATATATTTTTTAGACTGGGAGGAGAAAGATTTAAAAGGGACCTGAAGGGCAACTTTTTCAGAGGGTGGTCTGTATGTTGAATGAACTGCCAGATGAAGTGGTAGATGCAGGTACAGTTACAACATTGAAAAGACATTTGGACAGGTACATGAATAGGAAAGGTTGAAAGGAATATCGGCCAAATGCAGACAAGTGGGGACTAGTTTTAGTTTGGGAAACTTTGATCAGCATGGGCGAGTTGGGTTGAAGGATCTGTTTCCATGCTGTATGACTCTGAGATGAAAACAGAAATTGCTGGAGAAGCTCAGCAGATCCGGCAGCATCTGTGGCAAGAAAGAGAATTAACGTCTCCAATCTAGTGACTCCTCTTCACAACAGTTCTGACCTACTGCGTTTCTCTAGCAGTTTGTTTCTGTTTCTGTTTCTGTTAGAGACTGTTTTAGGTGATGAATCGAGCTTGACTCTGAGTTCTTCACTTAGAGCTGCTGGCAGATACTAAATGGATCAATAGCAGCTCAGCCCTTTTTAGTTGCAAATTATATTATTGAAAATATCAGTCCTAGCTCATTTCCAGATAAAATTTGAATTTTAAACAAACATACATTTCAAAGTTAAATAGTCAGAGACATGAGTGAAAAATTCATTTTTTTTCCACCTGTCTTTTACATTTCAGCATTCTTCCTATTTTGCAAGGTTACTGTGCAAGAATAGATATAGACCTGCACTGCATAACCTACTATTATGTTGTTCTGCACCTTTTCACGTTCAAGTCTCTCTCAGCTGCACATTTTCGTGCCTTGGGATCTTTTACATCCATCTGAGAAGACAGATGGAGGTCTCTGTTCCAAGACCTATCTGAAAGACAGCACCCGAACAGTGTAACACTTGCTCAGTGCTACACTGGAGTGCCATCCTAGATTTTGTACTTGCATCTTTGGAGTGGTCCTTTTCTAGATTTGGGCAAAAGTGCTACCACTGACATGGATGACAGCTGAGAAACAGCAATACATCATCACGTTTAAGTGAGGTGTAAGATTTGAAGCATCTTTTGAAGGATCTGATGTGTTAAAGTGAGAGAGAAAATATAGTTGCTCAATTTTGTACCCACTGAACAGCTAACTTGCTAGACACCACAGAATGAGAAACTGCAGCTTCAGCAGATTTCCCCCAATGAGTCTTTGTAACACCATTTCTAATGAATGGCTGAGCAATTAGCTCCTAATTCCTAGATTATCTGCTGCAGTTAGTGTGGTGTCAACCAAGGGGTTGGGGTTACTCTTAAAAATTATCTCCTTTCCTGCAGTCAAAGAAGGTTTTCCTATTCCTGATTCCCACCAAATGATCATTCAGACTAGCAGATGGAGATTATATTGGATTGTAATAGAACCTACTGTAGAAGATCCTGTACAAAGTTTACAATATACATATGGATACTAGCCCCTGGAAGCTAGTGTGATAAGAATGGAAAATATTAAGGGTAATTGACAAGGACCTGAAAGATGATGTTAGGGTAGGATTGGGGACAGTGGTAGCCAGATTATTTTTAACTCCTTAGTTCTTAGAAGTCCAAGTGCACAGCTCTGGATGGTTTGGCAAAGCTGTGCAGACCAGAAGGTGCAGTGATTGTTTATCTCATCTGTAGCAGCAAATGGGCACTAAAATTGGCTCTAAGCTTGGAAGTTTGGGGAGGGGGGGGTACTCAGCCCAGGCTCCAAATTGCATTTCTGTACCTTTCCATTTTTGGCCAACAAAATTAGCCTTGGTTGTGTTATGCCCGCAAGTAACCTGTAGGCAGTCATGTTAGGCACAAAGAATGGCCAATTGGATATGTTGTTGCAAGCCAGCAAGAGCCCCAAAGCCTTCAGGACAGAAAAGAGTATATATTAAGTATGTGGATTGACTTCCACTGCGTGCTAGTAATGAAGTCTAGGGCCGATAACAGACCTCATTCCAAATATAGTGAGGGTGTTGCCGGTTGTTTGGGAACCAGCTGCTTCCCCATCCATTGACAGATGTATTTGAATATTCATATGTTTGACGATTAATTTCTGTCTTAATTGGGAGGATGGTGTGCTATGAATGCTTCCAACCTGCTGGTAAATAGGCTGCAGAAACTGATCATATTTTTTTTCTCTCTTTACTCCACAGATTCCTGATGAATTTGATAATGGTGAGTTAAATCAATTTTGGGTTCATCTCAGGATTGGCATGTTGATGCAAGATTTTTTTTTCTCTGTGGCAAATGTCTTTTTTTAAATTCTTTAGTGAATACTGCAAATGTTGCTTCTACTCACAGATGGCCCCGTGCTAAAGTGGGATTTAACTATAATAGAAATTAGTGCCCCTTCTGTCTATATTTTGAACTATAAACTCTACAAAAAGAACAGAACTGGAGCATCACTAATATAAAATAAATATGATCTACTTATTTCTTTATTCCCTCTGTAAGTCATTAGTTGTCCTTGATTTGAGGATAATGTCCCTTTTAATGTATCGGTACCCAGAATAATAGCTGTTTTAACAAACATTGTTCTTAGCTACAGTTCTTTCTAGGACATGAGAAAAAGTCTTTTGCTTTTTAATTTCTGAGCTTGCCTTGTATTATATTTTGGTATACAATATTAAGCTTCCACTTGCAAGCATGGCTTCAAGAGACAGTAACAGATTTTTAAATTTTCTTCTAGATCTGAAACTTCAAGTTTTAGAATTGTATCTATCCTTGAGAAAGCTAACCTGATCTCTGAGTAGGTACGATGTCTGATTTCAACACAGAAGTACGTAGGTGTTTGGTTTTGGGGACATTCCAACTGGCTTCCACTCACTGACTAGAGAAGGGACGTTTGGTGTGATTTGACTATTCAGCGACCCTACTGTCAACCTCTAACCAGCACTGAATCAACTCAGCTGTGCAGACTCCTCCGTCCTGGTCAAATTCCTTGCAGTGTTCTAGTCTTTATAAATGATGACCATTTGGTTAAGATATTGGCATGTATCCTACGTTACTGCCTCAATACCAACATTTCTAAAGGCAAAGAAATACTAATTTGAATGCAGGATGCTTCATATGATACTGCTTTGCGGAGTCAGAATGTTTCTTTTCCTTGTACATGTGTGGGATTGCCATTTTTGAATAGACATTATTGCTACTTGTAAATGGAAGCAGTTTTGCATTAGAGGGATTTTTGATCACGTTTTTAGGACTTGATCAACCACTTATAAATTTTTATAGGTCTAGTTATTTGCTCATCAGTATTTGTTTGAAATTTAAAGTACCATCCTGATCAATTATTGCAGAAGCATGTTCCTATGTTATTGCCCCCATAACGTTAGACTGAGCACATCATGATGATTTTACCTTGAGAAAAACAAAATATGTAAGAGTGGACTCTCGTCTGGGTTGTAACAGGGAACTGAGGACAATGCATCTGTCTAGGGAACCCTTCCTTGAATCTACTGTCCATAGTTCCCGAGTAAAAGTACAACAGCCTGTTAACACAATTCAGTTATTTTTAGCTGGATGGAGCTGCTTCATTTCCCTGATCTTCTGCAGCTTTCAAATGTTGTTGCCTGGGGCTCAAGCACTGGTGGGGAGCACTTAATTGCTGTTGAAGTGGATGATTGATTCACCCCACCCATCACACAATATAGCATCTTATGAGGGTTTCTGTTAATTAAGACCAATTATACTTCGTACTCGGGCACCTTACATAGTAGATATTTAAAAACACTGATCGTACATAAAAATATTTTTCATGTCTTTTTCAGTTTCAAAATAGTTTTAAACTGCTTCATGCAAGGTTCAGCAATTTGATGATGTGATTACTTTGGTTATTTGCTTGTATGATGTTATGGACCAGACCAAACCCCCTTCAAATATATTAAGACTTTTATCTTATTTAGAGGCAAGTGTTGGCTGCTGTGTCCCAGATGTAATTTGATTGGCTATGCTATATGGCTTTAAGCAAAACACATTGTATTTTAACTGTAGAATCAGGAGACCGACAAAAGAAAGAAGAATTGGTATAACTTCTAACTCGACTGGAAAGCTTAACAAAATATAGGTTATTTAACTAGAGACAACAAGGTGCAGGGCTGGATGAACACAGCAGGCCAAGCAGCATCATAGGAGCAGAGAGGCTGACGTCTAGGCCCGAAAC
>NC_063370.1:15237369-15281408 GCF_021869965.1 Rhincodon typus
CAAAGAAAATTACAACACAGGAACAGGCCCTTCGGCCCTCCAAGCCTGCGCCGATCCAGATCCTCTGTCTAAACCTGTCGCCTATTTTCCAACTATCTGTATCCCTCTGCTCTCTGTCTAGATACATCTTAAATGATGCTATCGTGCCCGCCTCTACCACCTCCGCTGGCAACATGTTCCAGGCACCCACCACCCTCTGCGTAAAGAACTTTCCACGCATATCTCCCTTAAACTTTTCCCCTTTCACCTTGAAATCGTGACCCCTATTAATTGAGTCCCCCACTCTGGGGGGGAAAAAGCTTCTTGCTGTCCACCCTGTCTATACCTCTCATGATTTTGTAGACTTCAATCAGGTCACCCCTCAACCCCCATCTTTCTAATGTAAATAATCCTAAACTACTCAACCTCCCTTCATAGCTAGCGCCCTCCATACCAGGCAACATCCTGGCGAACCTCCTCTGCACCCTCTCCAAAGCATCCACGTCCTTTTGGTAATGTGACGACCAGAACTGTACGCAGTATTCCAAATGTGGTCGAACCAAAGTCCTAGTTCTGCCACTATTTGTTCCACGTCAATCCCCTTTTAAAATTGTGTCAATTGCTTCACGTCGCCTTTCTTCCAAATACCAAGCTGTCTTTATCTTTTCTATTTTGTCTTATTTTTATTATTCCAAAAGGCCATCAATTTTGACTGTGGTTCAGTCAGTGCATTTAATAGTTATCAAGAATAACCTGATTTTTAGGGAGAGTCAAAGATGAGTACTAAGGCAGCGTAGTTCAATAGCCATCCTTGGTAATCATGACTGTTGGTAGTTGTAATTTCATTGGCTGTTTAAATATAAATGAGAGATAATTTGAGTCAATAGTAGCACCTTAATAGGAAACATTGGTTGAAGATGAGCTTCTTGACTGATCACAGTCTGAAATGCTGCAAATCCAGTACCTTGATTTACTCTGGCTGAGGTTATTGTAGAAATGATAAACCAGTTTTTAACTTCTGGGAAAATGAAACTCCTGCAGTCCTGGAGTTTCACCATTAGAGGCCAGTGCAGTGTTGACATATTCTGCTAGCAGCATTTAATGGCAGGACCTGAATTCTTGGAAAAATTGCGAGACTGGCCAAAACATGTATTTTATTTTAAGTGTTCCAATATGTTGGGATGGGGAGTAGGTACCAAATATTTTATACACTGAGCCTGACCATCATGATTTGTACAGATTGGATGTCCAAAATCTGGTTGTTCAAAAACCAAACCTTTTCAAAAATTAAATGAGATTCAGATATGTTGTCCAAATTCTCAGCTAGGCCCTAGTTCTCAGTGACATGCCAGACTAGTTATCAGCTTTGCCACTTTGTTTACAATGTCATACTTACAATTCCCATTTTCCCAGTTGACTTGCCTGTCTTGTCCAGAACCACCTCACCTCTCCTGCTACACTGTTTATGTTGTTAAAATGAAAGCAGAATACTGTGGATGCTGGAAATGTGAAATAAAAACAAAATGCTGGAGAAACTGCGATCTGGCAGCATTGGTGAAGAGCGAAACAGAGTTGACCTTTTTGAATCTGTGACTTTTTGGAGCACCAATTTATGTTCCTTTTTGGTGGTGTTGCATCTATTTCATTTAGATACACTGATAATCATTGTGTCTTCTTGTGTTTTTGCTAATGTAATTGTAAGTAAAAGACTAGTTTCCAAAATGTTCCAAGACCGTAAGAAGATTTCTAGTTTATTATGTTGACAAGGTAACCAGACACATTTAATTGGACTAATTTGAGAAGCATTTTGTTCCTGGAGCTTTTGTTTGTCGTTTATCATTTAGGTCTGATGAGAAGTGTAAGTGTAAGTTATTGTTACAAACCTACTAATTAGGAACTGGATGGAGTAGGCCCTCAAGTTAGGTCCATAATTTTATAAGATCATTGCTGATTTTGATTACCCCACATTCCCACTTACTTCCAATAATCTTTCACCCTCGTGCTGCTTGATAATTGCTCAACATGTCATATCCAACATTTGGCAGAATCTTAATTCTGGCGATGCCTAATTTTAAAATTTCAACCTGTATCAGTTGCGAGAGTGAATGAGAGCTCGGTGTTAATTTAATGTCTTTTTTCTTTATACAACTTGCTACTTATTCAAAAGTAAACAATGTGAGCTGTGGCTCCACGTTTGACTCCAGTGTTCTTCTTTAGCCATTTTCCATTGCAACACATTTTCATTTTCCTGTGTATTCAATCGTTGAGAAAGGGCAAGGCTTAAGAGACCATCTGACACCTATGTCTGCAGGAACCTCTACTGCTAGTGTGCGCAATGATCAGTAAGGGCTGTCAAAGGGAATACCAAAAGGAACTGATGTGGCATATCACAATTTGACATTTGACACATTAGAAGTAAAAGGGTTGTCATCAATAACTAGGTCTGTTCCTGTTCCCAAGTTCCATAGGGAAAATAACAGTTATGTGTGGTACCCAGAGGTTATGTTCGCGTTTCGTTGCAAGATGTTGTGAAATTGAATTCACTGAATCTGTTCATTTGGAACCTCAGCAGCAGGTCAAGATTAAAAAACATCATTTTGTTGCTTCAAACCCTAATTGGTTTATTTCAGTGGGAGGCAGTGTCTGCTTAGTCTGACTTGGTTCCTTCACTTTGTCCTGTTTCCAAATGCCTCCTGAATTGCTGAGCAAGCCTCCAAGCTGCTAAGTAACCAGAGCAACAAGTAGATGGGTAATGACCCAAGATGTACTAGTGAAGATTATGGAGGCAGGAGAGTGGGCTGCTGTTAGCTGTATAGTTGCTTCAATGTGGTGATAGCTGTGTGAAACCACCATCAGACTGTTAGCTTGCTTTAATAAAGAACTGGAGGAACAAACTCAGACTACTTGTGTCCGTTTGTTGGTACAGAGACAGCATCTGTATTTGACACCTTTTTGTTATAAAGTACAGATTGGCAAAATGGCTGCACTAATAGGGAAGAAAAATCTGCTCCACATGAACCACAGTAAAAACAGTGAATCTGGCAGCCTTAATCTTCAGAAAAGGACAAAATTGCCTGGAGTTATTTTTGTTTTTCTTAACAAATGCTGGTATTAATCATTGGTGCATACAGTCTGGCTACTTTGAACAGCCTCCTTTTCTTTACTGTTACACATTTCAGACAAAAAAATTCTCAAAGATGGACTGGGCACAGAACAAAACCACCCAACTAATTAATCACTACCTCATTGTTAATAAAATCCTTTCAATTTGCATATTAATTAGCTGCAGATTAATACCATGATTAAAACGAGATGAATTGGTTTTAATAGATTAACATGAAATGATCAAACTCAGATGTGTGTTTGCCTGCATGGTGCTCGTTCATTGTATTATAGATGTTGTCATGTGTGACTGGAGGGTCTGAGCCTAGCAGGCTTGCCTTTCTGATTGTTCTTTAGAATAGGCATTCAAGCTGTGACATAGTTGCTGCAGGTTGGAGCCAGGGTTAAAGAAAAGGTTACTTAGATAGAGGTAGCTATAAGGATACATTATGTTAACTTGGGAAAATGAAGGGGCAATCCTGATAGCTTAACTGTTTGAGACATTTGCTTCACAAGCCTGATATTGCCAGATTGAAAGAGTTGAATTGTTCATTGTTGCTTTACTGAATTTTGCAGCAGTTTGCTACATGGATTGAAGGTGCAGATGTCCAATCCTACTTTGCATGGATGCTTTAAATGACCAGATAACCATCTCCAGCAATCCCACAGTATAAGTGACTGGTGCAGTCAGGGCAACAGGCAGAAATTAAATGGCCACTTTAGGTGTCACTTGTATTACCAAACCTAAGTTTGTTGCCAGAATAATTTTACATCTAATCAGCTGTGCTCCAGCAAATCTTCAATGTTCACTGTTCAGTTTCTGGGATCTACTGCAAGTGTTAGAAGGATAGATTTAGGAGCTATTGAAGTGACTGTGTATTTTAAATGTGGTGTAGGCTGACCTCTGCCAAAATGACAGTAAAAAGAAATGGCTTATACGGATCTAATGTTTTTCATGCATTTGGAACATTCCACTGTTTTACAGCCAGTTAAGTATGTTAGCAACATGTTTGCTGTTTTAACATAGGAAACAACATATGCGGTTTTAATATACTCGATTTGCCATTTGTATCCTTGGAATAGCCCCCTACTGCTTTTCATCGTCTCACCATCCTGTAGCTCAAGGAAAGTTTGCAAAACTAATATTAACCCCTCTTGTGCTGGAGACTCCTGTTACCTGATCATACTATATTAATTTGGAAATTTTATTTGTCACAGTTATTTCCACGTCAGATCTCAATTAATTAATGCATCAGGTGGATTGTTTAATATGTTCTACATCTTGCAGTCATCAAGTTGGAATCTTGCCTGTACAATCTTGTGCTGTTAAATCTCTGGTTAGGATAACTTGTCCCTGTCCCACTAACCATGTCACTTTATGTTAGTCCTCCAAGTATTATTCAACACAGCTGCTGAACTTCAGTCATCCACTTTTGCTTTTGTGTAAATTCTAACTACAGATTGTGTGTGTTACTAGGTTAGATTCATCCTGAGGCAATGAGGGCCACTTGTACTCGGTGGTCATATACCTTTTTTTCTTTTAACATCTGATAGCTGAATGGACCCCCATTTAACTTTGGCAGAAAGATGTCAGGCAGTGATCTTTCCTTACTGAACCTTGGTGGCAGCTGCCCCAAGTTTTAGTGTGTCCCTTAGCACATAGTACCGGGCCTTGGAATGTGCCAGTCTGTAAAACTGGGTCATGGTCAACTCCTTGTTCTGGAAGAGCAACAGTTTCGGGCAGACCAAAGTGCGCCTTTCACTGAGTTGATGGTCCTCCGGTGCAACTGATGTTTGTCTCGGTGTGCATCCTGGGGAACGGACTTGTGTTCTACAGTCTTGCGTAGTGGAGCTGCTTGGGACAAACCTTGATGAAAACCACTGCAGTTTTCTCCAGATTTCCTTTGCAAAGGTACATTCCAGAAGGAGGTGTATGACAGTCTCAACCCCCCTAGCAGCTGCTTCAAGGGCAGACCAACCAGGCATACAAGAAGGATCTCCTAGGTAGTGCCTTTCTCACCACCAGCCAAGTGCTGTCTTGGTGCTTGTTGGAAACTTCTGATGATGAGGCATTCTGCCAAATGACTGACAGTCTGTTCAGGGAAACATGCTGTAGGATCCACCTTCTCCTTTTCCTGCAGGCTCTCGGATGCTATATGCTGACCACTTCCCGATGGACTTGTGATCAAAGGTGTTTTTCTTTGCAGATTTCTCCATGAAGGGCAGGTGTTACGGAATTCAGTGGCAATGAGGCCAGTCCTGTCCTTTGCAACACCAGCGACAGGTAGAATATCTGTACATAGTGACACTTGGTGTTTATGTACTGAGGGTCTCCGTGCAGCTGCATCCGAAGGGTTTTGGGCTCAGATCCTCACTGCAGAGACTTGAGCACATAATCCAAACTGACACTATTCTGGGAACACTATTGTCAGAGTTACTGCCTTCTTGGTTAGATGTAATGTATTATGTGGCACTTTGAGCTCTCGCTACTGCTCTTGCCAATATTTTTACCTAACCTAATAACACTATAAAAAGGGTTTTTCTGGTCACTATCATATTGCTAGTTCTGGGATCTTGCTGTGTGCACATTGGCTACTGCTTTCTTAAAGCAGTGATTGCAACACAAACACTTCATTTTCTGCAAAGCTTTTGGATCATGCTGAGGTTGTGAAAGCTAGTATGTAGATTGAAGCACTTTTCATTTTATGTTGAATCTAGCTGGGCTGAATACTCAGGTCAGCAGTGCTTGGTGGGATGACAGGATTGGGGTGAATCAAATCAGGATTCCTTGCCACTGATTGCATTTTGAAGTGACGCTTCAAGGAAATTGAATGGGTTTGGGCTTGACCTGAGCCATGTCACATAGTGGAGTAGTGCGCTGACACTCTCAGTCCGTACCCATCTGAAATAATGGCTTCGGACCAGGTGTCTGTGAAACTGCAGTTAGGTTGAGTTATTGGCTTCAGGACAGGAAGGGAGAAAATTGGGATGGTTTGGGGGGTGGGGAGGTGGTGAAATCAGTCCGTCATGAGTATATGCATTGTGTATGACAAAAAATATTTCTACAGGCAAGCTGCCCCACAGAGGGTGTGCAATTTAACGGGGTCAGTTCTGCTCAATCTGTCTATGCAAATTTAATATACTGAGTCTGCAGTACACCTCCTGGTCTCCCTATAAGCATCCTATTATATTCCTTTATGAAATAGACAAAAACTCACTGCAGGGGCTCTGGGTTTGATTTATGGTATTTACACACGGAATGAAGCCAGTCTAATCCCTTTCTCAGCACAACAGAATGCTTAACTCCCTAGTCTCAGTAATGTGAACTGTGGAAGTAAAGGGCTGTTGTCATGGGCCTTCAGGTAAGGAGTATTGATGTTGAACCAGGTATGAGTGTGTAAATTTAAGCTCCATTGACAAACACATTGAGTTTGAGTGCCTGATTATCTGTGATTATGAACTTGAGACCTTTGGGAATCTGGTGTTAACAAGAATATTCTTAACTGTTTTACTTTCTCATGTTTTACATATGTACGAGTCTGAACTTTTAACTGAGACACATTAGAATTCAATTTGAAGATAATTCGCACTTTAATTCAAGAACACACTGTAAATGCAAAATACCTAACATGCTTAAATGAGCCTTCTGGTGTATGTGTTCAAGGGCTTTCTCATGGTAAGTACGTAAGACAAGAAAGCCAGAGCAGAGAAATGCACTTTACAATTCTAATAAGATTTACGAAACATTGGATAAAGGAGCTGTTTGCACTGCGCTGAGGGAACAGCTGTACTTCTGCATTAACAGCGCTTGACCCAGTGTAAGGACAGCAGGTCAGGGTGAGAGGAGAGGCCTGCCGTGGCTCCACATTGCCCTTTAGGCATGGCTACAGGGAGCATGGTGGCAAATGGTGTAATGAAGCATAATGAGGACCTTTGGGGGCTGAGGCAAAATGGCAGTCCCCAAGGATCCAGAGCTCAGGCCTCCCAGCTGCTTTTCTGTAACATATTGCACAGCAGAAACACAAATTTTGAAACATTCTCCCACAGGAGTCCAAATGCTGTTTAGGACAAGAGTCTGAGGCTGCACTGAAGGCATTAGGGATGTAGAAGCAACTGGTTTAGCAGAGAGTGAAGTGATTTGATTTAAGACTGCTTTGTGAATGTTTAAAGCATGAAAAGGTATTTTGCTTCGCCTCCCAACAGTGACCAGGTCAGCACATGTTGTACGGCATGTAAGGTGTTAATGATTCAGTAGATTGTTTTGTGTAGTCTATGCAAGTTCCCAGTCCTTTTAATGTTCTAAGTGTCTCGTTGCAACATGCTATTTGCAGTCTCTCGATTTTCCAATGTGGTAAATATTGAGCGTTATGAGGCTAAGAATCATAAAATCCCCTAAAGAAAGAGGCTATTCAGCCCATCAAGTCTGCACCGATCCTCCAAGCAGCACCCTACCCAGACCCTTACCCTTTCCCTGTTCCAGCATGTTTTAACATGGTTATCCCACACACATCCCTAGACTCTACAAGGCCGTTTAGCATGGCAAATCCACCTAAATGGCACATCTTTGAGAGAGGAAATTGGAGCGCATAGAAACCCTTCTCCAGAAATGGGGGAGGGGAAGGGGATTCTGAAATAAAATCCCCTTCCCCTCCCCCATTTCTGAAGGAGGGTCTCGACCCAAAACGTCAGCTTTCCTGTTCCTCTGATGCTGCTTGGCCTGCTGTGTTCATCCAGCTCTACACCGTGTTATCTCAGATTCTCCAACATCGGCAGTTCCTACTATCTCTCTCAAACTGAACTTGGATCCTTGGTGCTGTGAGGCAGCAGTGCTAACCATTGAGCCACCATGCTGCCCATCTGGTTCGCTGTATAATTATTCTGGTCACCATTTACTGATACTAACTTCCAGTTGCTGATTTGTATATTCCACCAGTTGTTTATGGGGGGATTTGAACCCATGTCCTCAAAGCATTCGCCTGAGACACTGGGTTACTAGATAAGTGACATTACCATTATGCCGCTGCCTCTGATTTGAATTGAACCTGAGCCCATGTCGTTTTCAAATATTTCTTTACAGGCTTCCCCCACCCCCAAACACTTGTCTCGCACACTTCAACATAAATGCAGTTATGCAACTATGTCAGTTTCAGAGTTTGCCACATTTCACTCACTTGTCCTGCAACAATCCCAGAGAAAGGAACTTAATATACATTGCATATTCTGTTTGCATATTGTCATTTTGGCCACATGCGCTCATCAATGCTGAGCAGAGTTTTCAAAACTGCGTTGCTTAACATTTTTACGCCAGCTGAGACCTCAGACAGCCCTACATCCGCAACAAGGTGGCCCTTTTTCAGATATTAAAACAGAATCCATTGTCCACTATGGTATGCCGTTGTCTCTGGTCATTTTTGTTTTGCACCCTTTGGTCCCAGTATTCCCATAACCTCTTCCCCTCCTGATCAGATCCATCTGAATGCCCGGCTCTGGACTGCAACGCAATAAAAGTGATAAGCATCACACCTGACACGAGAATATCACTGTCCTTCAGAGGTCATGGATAAATCTTGGTTTTTATTTGGGGCCTGGCACAAGAGTGTAAGTAATCAAGCTCTATCAGGTGCCTACAGTAGCACATGACTATCTTTCTCCTGTCTCTCTGGCTCCTTTCTTTTTGATTCCCTTTTACTCTTTCTTGTGCACACTCCATCTTTTTAAATCTCTTCTATGGTCATATATCCCCCACCGTCTCATTCATCCCCTTCTGTCACTCCTCTTCTACCTCATCTTTTTCCCATGTGTTAACCATTTCCTTTTAGCACTAGCCACTCCTTAGTATAGTGAGCACACTGCTGCCTTGCATATCCTATCCCACCGTCCTTCATCACACTTTTTGTGTGTATCCTTTCCCCCTCTTCTCACGCTCTCATTCTTGTGCTCTTGTACATATTGCTCCTCTCCAAACATAAGTTAACACCTGAAACCCTGTCCTGAATCGTTAAGCAGTCATCTGGTTCAGCTGTTCCTCAGCATTAACATTAGAATAAAAACAAATCAGGGATCATTCAGCAGGACTCCGAATGATTGATTAACACTTTTTTTTTTGTTTGAATAAGATCAGCCGCCAAAATGCTAATACTCTCTCTCGGAGGAGCATTTAGTAATCACTGTGCAGTCAGTACTGCCAATCTGGCTCCTCCTCCCAGCCACACATAGAGGAAGAGAATGGCACAGAGAACCACCAGCTGTACCTAGATTAGCAGTATACTGCTCTCTATTGTCTGACGTAGACAATTGTATAAAACTCAGGCATGTTTGCTCAGATGGCTTAACCCTCTCTCAAATGCCTTAAATTTACTGGCCATTTCCTTGTCCGTGATGACTGAACCAGTTTGATTTTTCTAAGCTAACAAGTTGTAGAACTGGACGAACACAGCAGGCCGAGCAGGAAGGCTGACGTTTCGGGCCTAGACCCTTCTTCAGCCTTCCTGCTCCTCTGCTGCTTGGCCTGCTGTGTTCATCCAGCTCTACACCTTGTTATCTCAGATTCTCCAGCATCTGCAGTTCCTACTATCTCTGATTTTTCTAAGTAGCAGGTTTCTCATCTGCCAAAGATGACTTGGGTTCAGGTAAATTTCCAGGGATCCTGGCAGTCAATGGTTTCAAGCAATTTTCAGAGTTGTCATCATCATGCACTAATGTTAGTCGGCTACTTGAGTATAAAGGCATGCCGGTTGATCCTTGTTCAAAAACCTGTATTGACCAATGCGTTGCTGTTCTCTTCAACGCACAACCAAGCTCCAACCCCATGACCTGTTTGCCATTGTAACCCTCCGTGTTAACTGCCAGAATATCACCCTAATTTGTCATTGGTACCAGTGAAATTCTTGCTTTTGTACCTTATAAACCCCAGTTACTTTAAACTCTGCGGTTTGAGCCTCTTCTCACCAAGCTCCATTGATTCACATGCTGAAAATAATTTTCTACAATACTGATATCTACTTGGCAATGTAGAAAATTGCCATGCATGTCCACAAAAATCCAGACAAATCTAACCTGACCAGTTACTGCCAATTCGTCTACTTGCAAAATAATGGAGGGCATTGTCGATGGTGCTGACGTGGACTTTGCTTGGCAATAACCTGTTCCACCAGACCTATTTGGGTTCTGATCTCCTTTATAGCCTTGATCCAAATATGTGGGCAAGACCTGAACTTGAGGTGAGGCGAGAGCAGTTGTTCTTGACATTCAGGCAGTATTTGTTGGAGTATGGCATCATGGAGCCCTGGGAAAACCTGGAATCAATGGAACTCAAGGGGAATTTTCTCCACTGTGGTACCTTGCTGAAAGGAAGATGGTTGTGATTGCTCAAGCTGAATATTTCCATACCGGGGAATTATTTGCAGGAGTTCTTCAGCGGAGTGACCTTGACTCAATCATTTTAGTTCCTTCAGCGGTGACTTTCCCTCCATCATTAAAGTCAGATGTGGGGGTGTTTGCTAAATGCACAATTTTCATCAACATTTATAACTCCTCGGATGCTGAAGCAGACTGTGCCCATGTGCAGTAAGACCTTGATGACACCCAGGCTTGGCCTGGTAAGTAACAAGTAATATTCATGCCACACAAGCGCCAAGCAATGACCATTTCTAACAGGAGAGAATCTAGCCCAATGCCTTGTTACTCAGTTGCAGTGTTATGGCTTAGTCTCCCATTGTCAACATTTAGCAAGTTACTGTTGACCAGAAACTGGACCAGCCATGTCAATGCTGATGTCTGTGCCAGGACGGGTCAGAGGCTGTGAATTCTGCAGTGAGTAACTTGCCTCATAGCTCTCCATTGCCTGTCCAATGTCTACAGTGCCCAAGTCCGGAGTGTGATGGAATGCTCTCCACTTGCTTGGATGGTTGTAGCTCCAATAACCCAAGAAGCTCAACACTACTCAGCACAAAGCAACCCATTTGATTGACACCCCATTCATCACCTTGTGCATTCTTCCCTCTGCAAATGATGCACAGTGGCAGCAGTGTGTACCATCTACACAATGAACTTAGCAGCACAAAACAGTTCGACAGCATCTTTCAAACCTGTGATCTCTACCATCTAGAAGGACAAGGGCAGTGGATGCTTGGGAACACCACCACGTGCAAGTTCCCTTCCAAGCTTCTCACCATACTGACTTGGAACTAGATTGTAATTACTCCATTATCACGGAGTCAAAATCCTGGAACAACCTTTCTAACATCACTGTGGTGTTCCTACACCACATGGATTGCAGATCAAAGACCATTAGGAATAGGCAATAAATACTGACTTAGCCAGTGATGCCCACATCTAATGAACAAAAAAATAATTTTCCTTATCTGCTTGCTGCAGACTCGTAGACTG
Source organism: Rhincodon typus (assembly GCF_021869965.1). Lineage (NCBI taxonomy): Eukaryota > Metazoa > Chordata > Chondrichthyes > Orectolobiformes > Rhincodontidae > Rhincodon > Rhincodon typus. The sequence continues at coordinate 15,248,839 of NC_063370.1, forward strand.
ACAACAATGGCAAAAACTTCCTGTACTGTCGCATCTGATTATTAGTTCCTCACCTCCACATTGGAGACTGAACTTTTGCTGAGGCACTTTGACCTTGAGAATTGCCTTTAAAATCCCTTTGCCTTCCTGTCTGTCCCTCCACCTGAGAATGCTGATTGAAATCCAGTCTCTTTCAACATGGTAAGGGACCCTTGGATAATGAGAGGTGTTATGAATTTAGTCAAAAGGGAAAAACAAGTATGTCAAGGTTTAGGAAGCTAAAATCAGTCAGAGCTCATGAGGAATATAAAGAAAGCGGGAAGGCACTCGAACAGGGAATTAGGAGAGCAAGAAGGGGCCATAAAATGATCTTGGCAAGTAGTGTTAAAGAGAATCCCAAGGCATTTTATACATTAAAAACAGGAGGATAACTAAGAAGAAGGGAGGACCACTTGAGGATAAAGAAGGGAACTTGTGCTTGGAGGCAGAGGATGTGGGTGAGATCCTAGATGATTAGTTTTCGTCAGTATTCACCCAAGAGAAGGATATGGAAGATAGTGAGAATTGTGTGGAGCATGCTAATATGCTGGAACATTTTGAGATTGAGAAAGAAGTGGTGTTGGGTCTCTTGAAGAACATTAAGGTGGTTAAGTCTCCAGGGCCTGATAGTATCTACCCCAGGTTATTGAGAGAGGCAGGAGAGGAGATTACTAGGGCCTTGACTAAGATCTTTGTATTCTTATTAGCCACTATTTTTGAGGTCCTGGAGGACTGGCGAGTAGCTAATGTTCCTCTGTTCAAGAAGGGGAAAAGGGATAATTCGGGCAATTGTGAGTCTCACATTGGTGGTTGGGAAGCTATTGGGGAGAGTTCTTAAGAATAGGATTTATGCGAATGTGGAAAAACATGGCCCAGTTAGGGACAGTCAGCATGGCTTTGTGCAGAGCAGGTCATGTTTTACGAACTTGATTGTCATCTCCTTGAAAAATTCAAAGGTGATAGATGAGGGTAGGCCAGTGGATGTTGTCTACATGGATTTTAGTAAGGCTTTTGACAAGGTCCATCATGTTCGGCTCATCCAAAAGGTTAAGATGCATGGGATCCGCAGTGACTTTGCTGTGTGGATTCAGAATTGGCTTGCCCATTGAAGACTGAGGTAGTGGCGGAAGGGTGTTTTTCAAGTTGGAGGTCCATGACTCGTGTTCCACAGGGACCTTCGCTGTTTGTGAGATATATAAATGACTTAGATGAAAATGTAGATGGGTGGATTAGTAAGTTTGCAAACAATATAAATATTGGAGTTGTGGATAGTGTAGAAAGTTATCAAAGGAGACAGTGGAGTATAGGTAATTTGCAGATATGGGCAGAGAAATGGCAGATGGAGCTTAATCTGGGTAAGTGTGAGGTGCTGCACTTTGGGAGATCAAATGTTAAGGAAAAGTGTACAGTTAATGGCAGGACCCTGAACAGCAGTGATATACAGAGGGATCTTTGTGTTCAAGTCTATAGCTCCCTGAAAGTGGCCATGCAAGTAGATAGGGTGATAAAGAAGGCGTATGGCATGCTTGCCTTTATTGGTTGGGGAATTGAGTACAAGAGTCAGGATGTCATGTTGCAGCTTTATAAGACTTTGGTTAGGTCGCACTTAGAATATTGCATTCCGTTCTGGTCGCCATATTTCAGGAAGGATATGGAGGCTTTGAGAGGGTGCAGGAAAGGTTTAGCAGGATGCTACCTGAATTAGAGGATATTAACTATAAGGACAGGCTAGAAAAACTCGTTGATTTCTCTGGAGTGGTGGAGGCTAAGGAGAGACTTGATAGAAGTCTATGAAATTATGAGATGCATAGATAGGGTTGACTGAATCTTTTTCCCCACAGTTGAAATATCAAAAACTAGAGGGCATGCATTTAAGGTGAGAGGGGGAAAGCTCAAAGGAGATGAGGGGCAAGTCTTTTACAGAGTGGTAGGAGTGTGGCACGTAGTGCTAGGGGTGGTGGTAGAGGCAGATATGATAGGGGTCTTTAAGAGACTTTTAGATAAGTACTTGAATATGCAAGGAATGAGTTTAATTTAGTGTCATGTTCGGCACAACATTATGGGCTGAAGGGTCGTTCCTGTGCTGTACAGTTCTATGTTCCCTACTCCTCTATCTCTCCTCCATCCCTCTCTCCCGTCATCTCTGAAAGCTGCATTTGTTTCTTAAAGTACTTGAGAGCTATACCGTAATGTGCAGTTGCTGTTGGTATGATTTAAATGTGGGATCCTTGGCTGATGTGCTTTTAATATTGCTTCTTCCTAAGCTTTGGGATGTTTTAAGTCACTATAGTTCCCTAGGTGTACTGGCAATCCAACTTATCAAATGTTTCCCTCTTCTCCTGATCACTGCCTAAGAAGTAAAAACTTAAATCCTGACACCTTGCTGGTCTAATGTTTCTTGGGGAGGTTGTAGGTTCAAGTGCCACTGTAGAGACTTGAGCACAAAAATCCAGGTAGCACTGTCTGGTGTATCAGGTTTCCGATGAGCCATGAAACCAAAACCCTGTCTGCTCCCTCATGGGGTGTTAAAATACTAGGGTTCCTTGATGTTTTGGAGAAGGGTGGGGAGGTATACCTGGTGGCATCACCATTTTTTGATACCTCAGCATTTTTGTTCACGAAAGCAGACTTTGTGACAGACCTTGCCAATAAGGATGTATTTGACCGAGTGTGGCATTAAGGAATCCTAGCAAAATTGGAATCATTGGATATCAAGCGACAACCTCTTTGCTGGTTAGAGTCACTTAGCTCCAGAACATCTCTGCAGGAGTTCCTCAGAATAGTGTCCTCGGATCAACCATCTTCGGCTTCTTCTTCAATGGCCTTCCATCCATTATAAGGCCAGTAGTGAGAATGTTCGCCTAATTTATTGCACAATGTTCAGCACCACTTGCAACTATACTGAAGCAGTCCATGTTCAAATGCAACAAAATCTGGACAGTAGTCAGGCTTGGAACTGACAACCGGCAAGTAACATTAACGCCGCACAAATGCCGGGCAATTACCATCTCCAATAAGAGAATCTGACCACTGTCCCTTGATATTGTGGATTATCATCACTGAATTTTCCCCCATTGTCAGCACCCATGAGGTTATCATCAACCAGAAACTCTACAGGATTCACCACCTAAACACTTGCTACAAGAGCAGGTCAGAGGTTAGGAATACTACAATGAGTAACTGACTTCCTGACTCCCCAAACCCTGTCCACCATCTACTGTTCACAAGTCAGGAGAATGATGGAATATTCCTCATTTGTCTGGATGGGTGCAACTCCAACATATTCAAGAAGTTGGACACCATTCGAGACAAAGCAGCCCACTTATTTGGCACCACATCCCCAAGTAGCCACTCCCTTGACCACGGATGCCCAGTAGCAGCAGCGGTGTGTACTATCTCCAAGATGCACTGCAGAAATTCTCCAAGACTTCTTAGACAGCACCTTCTGAACCCACAACCACTTCTATCTAGAAGAAGGGCAGCAGATACATGGGAACACTGCCACCTGCAAGTTCCACTCCAAGCCGCTCACCATTGTGACTTGGAAATATATCACCATTCCATCACTATTGCTGGGTTAAAATCATGGAATTCCCTCCAAGGCATTGAGAGTCATCCTACAGCATGTGAACTGCAGCGGTTCAAAAAGGCAGCTCACCATCACCACCTCAAGGACACCTGGGGGCAGGCAATAAATGCTGACCAACCAGTGGCATCCATACCCCATGAGTGAATTGTATAAAAAAACAAAATCAGCGGTCACACTTCCAAAACACTGACTATGTTGCATTGCTTGTAAAGTGCTTTGTGCTGACCTGAGGTTGTGGAAGGCTTTGTAGAGACATGAGTCAATTTCTATCTCTGATTCCTTCTTGTATCACTACTGTTGCTGTGATTAGCTATTGCACCACTGTAATTGCGTTTAACTCTGCTGAGTATGTTTTTGTTTGTTACCTTGACAGTGTTTCTTTAAAATATATTTGTATACTCCTGTTTTTCTTAGTACCCAATCCATGTGATTATTTTGTGGCCATGCACACTGTATTTATCGTACAGCAAGGTGAGATATGTGGCTGTGTAGCCTGGTGGGCTCATTGTGACTGTGACTGCTTTTTGTTTGATACCTGCATCGGTATTGACATAGCAAAACGTGGTTCTAAACAAGAAAATCTCAACTACTTATTGTTCCAATATCTGGTTTGTTTTTAACGCCATGCCTTTCACCATGTATGAGCATTATAACATTGGAATATAAAAATAGAAGAATCTTACTAAAATTATACAAGGCACCGTACAAGGGATATCGTTAACAGGTCCCCTCTTGTAAGGAAATATATATTGGCATTGGAGGCCTTCTATAGAAGGTTTTCTAGGCTCAATCCAGGTATGGACGGGTTTTCTTACAAAAAGAGAGAGTAGGTTGGACCTGTACACATTAGACTTTCAAAGAATGAGAAGTGGCCTTATTGAAACATACAAGGTTCTTGGTGGGCTTGACAGTGTAGATGCAGAGAGGTTATTTCCCCAAGTGTGAGAGTCTAGGAGCAGAGGACATAATGACAGAGTAGGGAGTTGCTCATTCAAGATAGAGATGAGGAAGTATTCTTTCTCTGAGGATAGGGACTCTGTGAAATCCTTTACCTGCAAGAGCTGTGGAGACTGGGGTCATTAGGAATATTCAAAGCTGAGAGAGATTTTGAATTAGGAAGGGAATTGAGGGTTATGGGGGAAAAAGGCAGGAAAGTAGTATTGAGGGTTATTAGATCAGTTCTGATCTCATTGAACGGGAGACCAAACTCCATGGGCTGAATGGTCCATATCGTCTAAGAACATAAGAGCAGGAGTAGATCATTCAGCCTCTCCATCCTGCCTGCCATTCTATAAAATCATGCAGATTTGTCCAGGCCTTAGCCTCTCTTTCATGACAGCTTTTCATAGCCCTTAACTCCTCAATATTTCAAAAATCTAGCTCTTCTTTAAATACTCTGATCTAGCCGCCACAATTTACAATTCCAGACATTTATTATCCTGTTGGAGAAGAAATGCTTACACATCTGTTTTAACTGACTGTCCCCATACACTGTAACTGTCCCTTGGTTTGGTACTCCCCCACTAGTGGAAATGTCTTCTCAACATCTACCTGTCAAGACTGTATGCTTCAATGAGATTGAAACCCTCATTCTTCCAAACATTCATGATTAAAGGCATAAGCTATTTAACTGTTCTCAATAAGTCAACCCCTTCATCCTATGATTCAATGAGGTGAATCACTTTTTTGAACTGCCTCCAATGTTGATATATTGTTTCTTAAATACAGGGAGCAAAACTATACACTATACATGTATCCCCACCAATGCCCTGTCCAGTTATAATGAGACTTTCCTATTTGTTTAAACTCCAACCCCCTCCCACCCACAAATAATAGCCAAAATTCCTGCATCTTTCTCCATTCTTGTTTCTTACATCTGTCTGACTTTTATGTATGTTGACTTTCTCTCATTCTTATCTTTCCTTTCCCTTTTTTTTTGCTTCTCGCTTACCTTTTGCACCTTTTCACTCATTTCATTATGAATTTTCCATTTAGTAGCAGTATGAGGTAGGTGGGCTAGAGGATGGGCCCCTCCACTCTCAGGACATGAAACAGAGTTTCTGAAGACAACAGCCTTTACCTTCAGAATGGGGTTTCATTGTTAGAACTTTCAAAAGAGAATGGGGAGATGGACTTGGATAAAGAGTGGGAGCAGGGATTTTAAAGAACATGAGTGCAGTAAATTGACTAGCTCCTACACTTTGGGGCTCTAAATATTTCACACTGAATAGTGCTGTTAGTTGTTAAGTCACTCATTCTGGAAAGTGCAAGTTTAGTGGGGATGCAGAATTGTAATTGATCTTCAATTCCCACTTTTATCGTTGTCAACCAACACAATCTCAAAGTTTTTTTTTCTAAATTAATTCATGGGATGTGTGTGTCACTGGCTAGACCAGTGTTTATTGTCCATCCCTAATTAAGATATGCTGCTTGGATCTGAGGCATTGAAAAGTGACTGCTCCCTTTGGATCACTGCTCAGGATGAAAAATGAGATTAGAACAGTGCCAAATCTATCTGGCATAAAGTAACTATCTTCTGAGTTTAAGCACATTTGCATTTATATTTACAGGTTTACAGTATATTTAGTCACCCACGCACTGATCTGCGGTTATTATCAAGATAGTAGGAACTGCGGATGCTGGAGAATCTGAGATAACGAGGTGTAGAGCTGGATGAACACATTTCTGATGAAGGGTTTAGACCCGAAACGTCAGCCTTCCTGCTCCTCTGATGCTGCTTGGCCTGCTGTGTTCATCCAGCTCTACACCTTGTTATCTGCGGTTTTTATCAAACTATTTTGCCAAAACAATGGATAACTGGAAGCATGACAAAAGTGGTGATCACTTGGGAAGGTTATACTTTGTTTATTTTCTACATACAAAATTAAAATAATGCATGAAAGTAGAGGCAAAATTGGATGATTCATATGGGTGAGAAAATGAGTGCATTCTTTGAAGCTCAATTTGAAGTTAAGTTTTATTCAGTGTTTAATACCAAAATTTTAATTGTTGGCTGCATGGAATTGCTTCAGGTTTTTTGAAAACTATTTCTCAATCAAATCATGGGCACTTTTTTTTCCTCCCAGAATTTGCTTTTCCTGTTTAAACTCAAAATACATCAATTATTTCTGACCTCCTATTTTCATGGTATTAGTTTCTCTCCAGTACCTAGCTGAAATGGCTATTTATGATTTGCAGTCCTAAGTAATACAGACTTCATACACTGGTACTCTTCAGTATTGAAGTCGCTATTGTTTGTGTTAGCTTTGGCCATGATGGTCCAATGCTATTGACCTCCTACATGTGAAGCTCTGCAGCCAGCAGCAAGCCTAAAGTAGATTTACTGGTTTGCTAAGACCGCCACCAAAAAGATCTGTTCTCAATGCTGGATGTTCTCAGACAGGTGGATTGGCAGCAGCTGCATGAGCATCTTGTCATTGGCATGAAAGCCCCAAGTAAAAACAACTTTAGAAATTCTGTACACAGAATTCACTCTTCACACTCTATTTCAGAGAATCTTGTCTTTTCCAAAAGCTCTTTTGGTCCTGTTCAAGATATTGGGTCCTGATGATAATCCTACTGCCACCACATCTGAATCCAATTTTGTTCTCGCTCAAGTAGGTTTCTAATGGCAGTTTTAATTGCGATCATGTTGACTATGCCTCTGTATTCAGATCAAACTTGCATTTGTATGACACAAGTAAAGTACTGCGGGTGCTGGATGTTTAAACAGCAAAAATTAGAAATATTAAGCAAGAACAGACCTAACATTAACCTTTCAACAGAACTGGGACAAGTTGTTCCTACTCCCTTTGGCTGTGCTCTGTCAAATTTTGTTATTTAATGCTTTCTTTCCTACTTCTTTTATTCTTTTACCCCTTCCCCACTATACCCACTTCATTTTTAACTTTCCCATTTCTAAAGACTGAAAAGTCTGATGTGAGATCATCTCTGACATCGTCATAACTGGCAGACATTGTTGTTGTCATTGGAACCTTTGCAGCTGCACCATCTCTGGCTGCCTTCTGAGTACGTTGAATATTACCAGTCTACCATCAACAGTAAAACGAAGGGTCACTTGAAGCATTAACTCGGATTTCTCTGCATGGATGCTGCCAAACCTGCTGAGCTTTCCAGCAATTTCTGTTTTTGTTTGATTTTACAGCATCCACAATTCTTTTGGTTTTTACTGAGTCATATTTCTTTGTTTGTAATGCAGAAGTTTTTTTTTCCATTTCTCTTTTTAGCATGTCCTTGTATTATTTGTGCTAGCCACCTTGATTTAAGTTGCCCTAAGACAGTTCCCCCCCACTTTAGATGATCAGCTATGGGATTCGGTTTTCACCACCATGGGAGACATGGCCTGGACTTTCTGAAGAATTGTCTCAATGCTGTTGAACCCAATACAATGCAAGATGTTACTTGTGATTTTGTTCTGCCATCAAATTCTTGTTTTGGGCTTTCTTTAATGGGAATATTCCAGAGTTTTTATGTGGCTCTTATTGCTGATCCAGGGTTCTACATTATGTATTCTTACATGGTGCTTAGAATGTATAGAAGTAGGCCAATTGGTTTCAAGTGATCTATACCATGCCCTGACATAAGTGCAAGTATATGAGGTCATCACTGTAGCCTCACTTGAAAAATTATTAACAGTCCATTTAGAGAAAAAGTGCATTAAACGTTTGTGAATAAAGGTCTCAAAATTCAAAAGAATGTTTGTTTGTTTATGCTTTGCAGATCCTCCTGTCGTAAAGCAGTTGCGAAGAACATATCGCTACTTCAAAGATTACAGGCAGGTGGGTATATCCAGAATACGCAGCAAGCACAGCAGATTTTTGTGCTGTTATGCAGAGTGTCATGGTACATTTATTCATTGACCTGTAGGTGCGTTATGGAGTTTACCGATGATCAGGTATCCTTCTCTACAAGTCACCTGGCAAGTTTCTAACACCACAAGTCCATATCCATGAAAGTGGTGGGAAGTTGTTGCTCAGTTGCAGACGTTTGATGGGTTGAGACTTCACATGTACAGGCTACCACATAGAAGTTGGGCACATTGGTCTCAACCCCCATGTTACTAATTATCACCTCACGCTACAACCTTTCATCAAAGCTCTTCATCTTCTATCCAATTTATGAATTTAGTAATCCATTACATTCACTGAGGCAAGAAGTGACCATGAACCAGTTCTCACTTTCAACCTATGCAGTACTATTGGGTCTTGCTGCTTGGCCTGCTGTGTTCATCCAGCCCTGCACCTTGTTGTCTTTAATTTATTGGGAGCTGTTTTGTCAGTTGACTTGTTTTGTTAGGATCTGTATCTGTAAGTCTGTTAAGGTATGCAGTTGCCAAAACCAGTAATAACTTTTTCATTTAATGGATGTTGTTGCATTTTGGCAGCTATGGGCTGGGACAGGGAGTGGGGATGTGTGAAAAAATGTTAAAATGAATCCTTCATTAATGTAGTGTAACCAGTGCTGCTGATTATAAGGTTGAAGCGAACCAAGTGATGCTGATATTGGGGTTCCCTGAAGTTTTGTTGGAAGGAAAATGCATTTGACCTTGGATATGGACGCCCATTACTGACCAATAGTCTGGGCTGTACGCCTGGTCTAAAACTGCACAAATTGGTACCCCTGCCATCCAAACCTGAGTGGTTGCCACAGGAGGCAAAGAGCAAAACAAGCTGACTGCTACATTCTTGCTACACCTCCACAGTTAATAGCATATTAAGATTACTTGTGTTGGCATTGATGGATAGTAAGATCCTGCTGTGCTTGGTTGACCTTTGGTATATTTTGAGGTTCAGGTGTATATTAAACCCCTGACAGCTGGGGTTGGACTCTCATGCAGCAGATTTGTGAATGCAACAATAGAAAACCAGTAGCACTGAGGTTGTCATCAATAGCTGGGCGGGAAGCTCTGAAAAGAAATCTTCCTTTCCCTGTCGCTTTAGACTGATCAAAGTATTTTTTAACAAATTTGCCCTTGTAATATAAGCTGTTGCATGTTTCTTTGATCCGACTCTTTTCTTTTATTCCTTTCTTTCCTCAGATGATAATTGAGCCCACCAGTCAGAAGTTGTTGCCAGACCCCCTTAAAGAGCCATATTACCAGCCACCGTATACTGTTGTGCTAGAGCTAACAGATGTGCTTCTGCACCCAGAGTGGTCGGTAAGTCTCTCAACACCTGGTCATACAGCATCTCTTGGCAGTGTTCACCACAGTGAATGCATATGCAATAAATGGGTTTGACAAGATACATTAAAGGAGAAGGGAAGTCTAAGGATAATACTTCTGTTGAAAGTCTTCCTTTTATTCCAGCTCTTAAAAGACTTTTTAAGTTTAGTTTTAAACCATCATCACAGAAACGTGGTATCTGGTCACTTACCTGATTAGTTTCTTTGTTTGTTTATGAGGACTTGATTCACAAATTGGTTTCTGTCTAACATTGCAGTGGTAGTCTATACTTCAAAAATTCTTTCTGGCTCCTAATGTTCTGAAAGGCACCATATGACTGCAAGTTATTTTTGAAATGTTGATTTGGATTTTTTGTTTTTTTTTTGCATGCATGGAAACTAATTCAGATCAGCGGAGAATACATATATCTTGCAACTTTCCTTTTGCTAATTCTGTTTCTGCCCCTGCCTCAAGGCATTGCTTCATATTGAAGTATCTCGGTTACCGCCTCCATTATTCTTGCTTTGCCAAAAGTCTCATTCTTTGTGTGTTAAGCCAATTGTTTTGCATGTTAGCAGACTCCTGTTGGCTCATGGATACATTGAAATGGAGTCTGCTCCAAACTCTCAACCAGTGGCACATGTGCAATTCCAGTCAATGCTTTAGAGCAGAAAGCAAGGCTGCTTTTGTCTGTCTCCTGCACCCACAGAGGTCCTGAGAACAATTTACCAGCCCTACTCTTGACCCATGTTAAACTTGGAATTGCTTGTCTATATGGATGATGCAGTCGCTACTCCTTGAGTTAGTGTGCTTAAGTGTTTCATTGTATCTGATAAAACCCACACCTGTTGAGTGGGCAGTCCCTTGTAATGTGAACACCTGAATATAGAGCAGGTGGTTGAAAGGAGCTGAGGACTCCCCATATGGTACTGTTCAGAAGGGAGAGATTGCAGTGATATGCATTACACTGTCTTTCCACACTGTAGAGATCTAATGAAAGCATTTGCCCTTGGGTGAAATGAGTTTTTTCTTTATTATTTAATGTTACTGGAAATGCTTCTTTATTATACTGCCTTTGTGTGGACAGTTTGTTAAAAGTTATTGCAGTTTCAGTCCATTGCTTTTCAGTAATGTTGTGAGCCATGTGGAGTCATTCCACCTGATCACATTGCATCACTTGCCTTTGGGATTCAGATTGGATCTGTTCGCACAGCACGGCTCCACTTCAAAGGGCTGACTTGTATAGTCTTTTTGTACGTTAAATGCAAAGGGATAATTTTCTTTTCTAAATGTAGCCTACCTTGTCTCACCTTCCTGTGTTTCACCTACTGATTATACTACTTGAATTTTATTTCCCTGGTTTATTTAAAACTTAGCAAATCTGAATATCTAGAGATAAGATGTTTGATAAGGAATTTTGTGACTTCAAAAGATAATAAAATGAGAACCCCAAAATATTGCTGTGACATTGCAATCCATCTTAGCTGGTTGTGCTTCAGTCTTTGAAGCCAAGGCAGTTTGTTTATTTTTGCATTTGTTGTTCTTCTTCTCGTGTACTTCTCATTCTTCCTGTTTGAATGACATGCCTAAACATTCAAGAAAGGAGTGTGAGCTTTGTAGTCCACTAAATGAATGATCTTAATAGGAAAATCAAGACTTGGTATCTACGTCTTGAGAAAAATGCAAATTAATGGAAATTTGAATTTAGACTTCATGTTTGACTATCATAGGATAGAATCCCTACAGTGCGGAAGCAAGCCATTCGGCCCATGGAGTCCACACCGACCTTCCGAAGAGCATCCCACCCGCATCCACCCCCCCCCCCCCCCCCCCCTCCCATGCCTGCACGTCCCTGCACATTATGGGCAATTTAGCATGGTCAGTCCACCTAACCTGCACATCTTTGGACTGTGGGAGGAAACACACACAGACACAGGGAGGATTGTGCAAACTTGACACACAGTCACCTGAGGCTGGAATCGACCCTGGGTCACTGGCATTATGAGATAGCAGTGCCTTGATCTGAAGATTAATCTCAATTGATCATAGAATCCCTACAGTGTGGAAACAGGCCCTTTAGCCCAACAAGTCCACACCAACTCTGAGCATTCCACCCAGACCCATCCCCCTATAACACACATAATCTACACATCCCTGAACACTATGGGCAGTTTACCATGGCCAATCCACCTAGCCTGCACATTTTTGGACTGTGGGAGGAAACCGCAGCACCCAGAGGAAACCCACGCAGACACTGGGAGAATGTGCAAACTCCACACAGACAGTCGCCTGAGGGTGGAACTGAACCTGGGTCCCTGCCGCTGTGAGGCTTCACAGCTCTCTGGATTGGGATTGATCTTCTGACTTAAGCGAGTGCTACCATTGAGCCAAAACTCTACCTGAATTTGATAAACATTTTAGTAATAGTGCTATTTTAATTGACTCACTCTGTCCCTTGTCTTTAAGTTAGTCACAGGTTGGCGGTTTAAGAAGAGGCCAGGTATAGACTACCTATTTCAGCAGTTGGCACCATTGTATGAAATTGTTATCTTCACCACAGAAACGGGCATGGTGAGTTTTGTTTATCCACTGATTTTGCATCATATGTTTCAAAATACATGAAGTTGTCTTCACGCTGATATTTTTTCTCCTTTTAATCTTGTTCCCATGGATTGGCCAGTGTAAGTGAGCAAAGAACAGCAAGGTACCGGAAGCAACCTAAAATCCCTGAATGAACTATCAGCTGGAATCTGAAGAGAAATACGTAGTTGGGAACGAATGAACTACTCCTGGATTAGCTTTAAAGGGAATTGGTTGCTATTCAAAGCTACAAAGTAACTAGATGATTGTAACTTCAAATTTCTGAATAGCATAGTTGCAAAATATTGTATATAATTGGTTACAACCAGTACACAGTTTGTTAAATCATGTTCTAAAAGAAATAACTAATTTTAACCATAAATACTTCAAAATTCAAACTCGAACTAATTTGCTAGGCTTTGCAGCTCTTAAATATACAATAGGAGGTGTGTAGACATTTTAAAAGTTGCAGTTAACAGCAAGTGAGTAGGTTCAGATACATCACTGCCGTAGAAAATGGTTGAAGCCAAAACATTGTTTTCAAGGAGGAGTTTGATAGACGTGATGTGGAAGTCCCGGTGTTGGACTGGGGTGACCGAGGTCAGAAATCTCAACACCAGGTTATAGTCCAACTAGTTCATTTGAAAACACAAGCTTTCGGAGCCTCGGTCCTCCTTCAGGTGTTAGTGAGAGAGGTATAATCAGGCACGGAATTTATAAGTAAAAGATCAAAGATTCACATCATGGAGGATGTACTAAACCAACCTAAGATGCTGTTAAATCTTTAATCAGTTAGAAGGTTTTAATCGATTTAAGATGTATATGTAAATCCCCAAATTCCTTTCAAGTCATGGTCCTAAGAGAACTAAAGGTTTTATCAGTGTGAAGAAGAGGTGACATTTTAGGTCAGACAGTGCATGTTAGGTGTGAGGCCTTGTTTAGAATCTGTGTGTTTTTTTACTTTGGAGTCGGACAAGCCCTACGTTTACACAGAATCTGCTTAGATGAGGAGGAATGAGACGGATGCCTGAAGGTGTTGAAGGACGCCCTCATAGATACGGTGCTCAATTCATGAATCGCCAGTTCTGACGTGCCCCAGCGAAAAACCGTAATGACCACCTCAAGGCCGACAGGGGATATGTCTGATAGGGTACCCTTCGTTGTCCAATACTTCCCGGGAGTGGAGAAACCACGCCATGTTCTTCACAGCCTTTGACACATTGACAATGAGCACCTCGCCAAGATCTTCCCCACGCCTCCACTTCTCGCCTTCAAACGACCGCCAAACCTTAAACAGACCATTGTTCACAGCAAACTACCCAGCCTTCAGGACAGCATCGACCACAGTACTATGTAGCCCTGTAATGGTAACCTTTGCAAGTCATGCCAGATCTTCGACATGGACACTACCGTCACACGTGGGAACACCATCCACTACGTGCACGGCAGATATTCATGTGACTCAGCCACCATTGCCTATCTCATATGCTGCAACAAGGATGCAAAATCGTGCAGGTGCTATGACAACAGATGAATGGACAACAATCACCAGACTGGAATGCTCCTTCCCAGTTGGGGAGTCACTTCAGCTGTGAAGGACCTTCAGCTTCGGATCTTCGGGTAAACATCCTTCAAGGCGGACTTCGAGATACACAACAATATAGAGTAGCCAAGCAGAAGCTGATAGGCAAGTTCGGTACCCATGAGGATGGCCTCAACTGGGATCTTGGGTTCATGTCGCACTACAGGTGACCACACCTCACTCTACACTTTCACACATGCAATCTCCCTCCCCCACGATGCCGCGCACACACACTCGCTCTGTCTCGCTGTCTTCTGTGCATGCACACGTGAATCTAAGGGGTAAATTTGTATCTGTAGAATTTATTTGGTTCAAAAAGCACACAATTTATAGACAGTCAGTCAATGCAGTGTTTTATAAATTTCTACTTTAGAAATAAAACCAGTCTGACCCCAAACTAAACCACAGGCAGGCTGTAAACAAGGCTTCGCACCTAACATGCATTGTCTGACCTAAAATGTCACCTCTTAAACCTTTAGTTCTCTCAGGACCATGACTTGAATGGAATTCGGGGATTTATGTATACATATTAAAAAGCTTCTAACTGATTAAAGATTTAACAGCATCTTTGGTTTGTTTAGTACATCCTCATCAATGGTGTGTGAACCTTTGATCTTTTACTTATGAATTCTGTGTCTGATACTACCTCTCTCTCTAACACCTGAAGAAGGACTGAGGCTCCGAAAGCTTGTGTTTTCAAATAAACCTGTTGGGCTAAACCTGGTGGTGTGTGATTTCTGAGACTGATAGAATTCTTGGGGATGAAGGGATTATGGAGTATGGGGCAAGAGTGGAAGCAGAGTGCTGACTTGGAGTGCTGAGAGTCTGATCATATTGAATGGCAGAGCAAGCTTGAAGGGCCAAAGGGCCTACTCCAACTCTTATTTTCCATGTTTCACCAGTTACAGTTATAAGTACAAACTATTCAAATTTATTTTCTCCATCCTTGGCAGAGGCTCATTGTTTCATGGCTCTACCACTAGATTTACAAACTCCTCTTCAGCTTGACATTTGATCAGGATTGATGGTGGTTAAATGTGAAGTGGAAAGAAGCAGCATCAGAAGCTAAAACAGAAATTTCTGGAAAAACTCAGCAGGTGTAGCAGCATCTGTGGAGAAAAAGCAGAATTAATGTTTCGGGTCCAGTGACCCTTCTTCAGAACATGTTTTTTCCAGAAATTTATGTTTTTCTTTGAGTTACAGCATCTGTAGTTACAGCATCTTTTTTATTGTTCAAAAGCAGCATCAGACCAGTGCAGTGCCACTGTCCTCCAAAAAGTGCTGCTGTTTCTTA
The DNA here is from genome assembly GCF_021869965.1 of Rhincodon typus. Lineage (NCBI taxonomy): Eukaryota > Metazoa > Chordata > Chondrichthyes > Orectolobiformes > Rhincodontidae > Rhincodon > Rhincodon typus. The sequence goes on from NC_063370.1 coordinate 15,264,086, forward strand.
AATGTGGCCATATCATACAAGTGGTTTGGATCAGCCTATTTGCTCAAGATAATTTGAATAGACACTTGGATAATTTAAAAATCTGCAGTGTGTTGGATACTGATGTTGAAAATTGTTGTGGTGTTCCATCCACTTGATAAGACAGAAACAAAGGCTGGGTGTCCTATATTGGGGAGGTTTACTTTAATTGCTTATTAAATCATCAGCAACAGCTGTCCCTCTATTCAAGGATGGGACCTACTCAGGGTTGTGAGTTTCTGCTTTGGACCTGCATGTGACTGAGTAGGCTGATTCCCAACGCCTAGACCTTTCAGCACATAGGGCATAGGTGTTCCATGAGGTAGTGGAAATGCAGGATTGCTGCTTTTTCCTCTCTTTCTCTTTGCCACCCTCTATCTTGTTGTTAAGACTTTGTGGCACAAAATATGATACATCTTGATGGACAAATTGCCACCATTTTAAATGACTATTAGCATGCTCCTCCTGGCAATTATGTCAATACAATGCTTCAAGAAGAGTTTGGGTGTCTGAGGGTTTTTTTTCCTCGTCCTTCCCAAAATACTGGCAGTTTGAAAGTTGAAGAAACGGGACCTGGTGAAAGAAATGCTTTTCAGCCATCCAGACAGTATCTTGTCTGTCATAGTTAAGTTTGCAGGACTTTGCGTGAATGCCTGTGGGTCTGACTTCAGGAAGGACACTAGTGTTTGTTCAGTGGTCCTCCCATTGAATTTGGAATATGTGGTAGATGCTGTTCAATCTGTCACCTCTGTGCTCAAACTAGGTTAACCGTTATGGATGGTTTCCCATCCATAGGTGACTGTAGCCTTGTTTGTTCTAATCAGCACTAAATTTGTAAGCCACTTGTGATTTCTTCAACTTTAGATACAAGAAACTATACCGGTCCTTGAATGTTGCCGAAACAAACCTCACATCAACGCGTGTTTGGTCAGCCAAATATTCCACTTCCGAAACATGCTGAAAGAGAGGATCCAAAATATATTGAGCACCTCTCATAACCTGGCAGTCAGTGCTCTCAAAAGGCCACCGCTGATAAGGAGATCCAACCCTGGATCAGCTGTGCGAACTCAGCCTTTTACAAACTATGGCAGCAAGTGTTTGACAACACAGACGTCTGCAATAACCCAGTGTACAGAGCAGTTGTCATTGCCATTCTCCCAGACTGTGTAACAGCAACATGTAAGAGTGCTTGAGAAATTCCATCAACCATGCTTGTTAATTAATGAGAGCTTAATTTAAAAGAGTAAGGGCTGGCAACTGTGTTCTAAAGACACTTCCACTTAGATTTTCTCAGCAGGTTTCAAAGTAGTTAAGAACTAATTCCACCCAGCTATTCACCCTTGCCATCAGTCACTGAGAGAAGACAATGTGTCTATTTTTAATTAGACACAGTCCTGCCTGTGCCTAGATTTTGTTGAGCTCCACTTGAGCATCTATGCAGTGCACAGTCAGCTGATTAATTCTCCTTCATGGTTTAAATGTAACGTATATTATCAGGTTTGGTGCATTGGAAGGTTAGGAACAGGTATTAAGTTAGTGAGCACGTTTGAGTGAACAAAACTAAACTTTATGGCAAATAGGAGCCTGACACAGAATGGTGAAGTGCTTATCAAAGTAATAGAAGAATTTCAGTATCAGTTGGGAGGGAGGAGTTAGGAATATGGAGTTGTGTGTTGTGGCCTTAATAATGGATTTGGTGTGAATATGAAGCTCAGATCTAGGTTAAACAGGATTTCATTTGGCCTGGTTCAACCAAGTAAATGTTCTGCTGATACTGATACTTGTAAATCAGAACAGATTATTATTATCGTACCAAACTGCTTCCTTTTGTATATTTTTGTTTGCTCTCTCTGTTTCCTTTGTGTATGTGTGTCTTATTTTTCTTGGATCTTTCCCCTCTTCAGCTGATTTCTTTTTTTAACTTCTCTAAAATCCCTTTTCCCTGTTGTCTTCATTAATTTTTTGCAAGCCAGAAGAATGCTGCTAGGTGATTGCTCTCTATTTTTAAAAGAGACATGATGCCACACCAGTGTTCAGAAAATCCCTGCCTAATAAAACATGAGATTTGGGGGAAAAAAAAACTCCGTTGCAACAGATTCGGTTTCACATGAGGCAGCTAAATTTCAACAATATTTTTTAAGCATGATTTGAAACTAGGTGAAGCAAATCCGATATATCGTGTTCTGGAATAGATAATGATGAATGTGCATAGGTACCTGCCTGGCAGGTTTCAGCCTGTCTATGCGGCAAGACAGGTTTCTTTGCTAATTGCCTCGTGCTTATGTTGCGACTAAACTACAGCATGAAAGCAGACTCTACATAATTATTGCAGCATAAAATATTTTTTACACCGTATTTCTCATCTGTTAAATAGTTCCAACAATAATTATTGATTTTAAAGTCATTGTTATTCAGAATGCAGTTTAAAAACATGACTTGCAATTGTCATAGTGCCAGTGAGTTCTGCAGCACAGAAAAGTTCCCACCGGTCCATTGAGCCTGTGCTGTTCAAAAACAACCACCTAATTATTCCAGTCCCATTTTCCAGCGTTTGGCCTATAACCTTCTATGCCTTGGCATCGCATATGGACATATAAATACTACACAAACGTTTTGAGGGATTCTGCCAAAGTCCCAAATGCCACCTTAACTGATTTACCTACCTATTCTGCTACCTTAAGAGACTAGTGGACGTGCACCCCAAGGTCCCTCTGATCCTCTGCTTCCCAGGTCCCTACTATTTAGGGTGGCAAGGTTAGCACTACTGCCCCACCGTGCTAAGGACTTGGGTTCAATTCCACCCTCGGGAAACTGTGCAAACTCCCCACAATCTTCCTGTGTGTGGATTTCCTTCCACAGTGCAGGCTAGGTGGATTAGCCATGGAAAATACAGGATTAGAGGGATAGGATAGGGGGGTGATTTCTGGGTGCAGTGCTGTTCGGAGGGTTGCTGTGGACTCTGGGCCGAATAGCCTGTTTCCACACTGTAGGGATTCTGTGATTCTTCATGTATTTGTTTGCCCCGCCCAAGATCACCTCTCAGCCTCCGATGCTCCATGGAAAATAGCCCCAGCCTATTCAGCCTTTCCCTTTTAGCTCAAACCCTCCAACCCCGGCAACGTCCTTGTAAATCTTTTCTGAACACTTTCAAGTTTCACAACATCCTTCCTATAGCAGGGAGATAGGAATTGCACACAATATTCCAAAAGTGGCCTAACCAACCTTTATAAAAACATGGGCTTGGATAGGGTAAATGGACCAGGTCTTTTCTCCGGGATGGGGGGAGTCCAAAACTAGACGTCATAGGTTTAAGGTGAGAGGGGAAAGGTTTAAGAAGGATTCCAGGGGCAGTGCAGAGCGTAGTGTATGTATGGAATGAGCTGCCAGAGGAAGTGGTAGAGGCTGGTACAATTAGGATATTTAGAAGGCATCTGGATGGGTATATGAATAGGGGGATATGGGCCAAGTGTTGGTAAATGGGACTAGCTTTATTTATGATATCTGGTCAGCATGGACGACTTGGACCAAAGGGTCTGTTTCCGTGCCAGGCATCTCTATGACTTTGTGACCAAACGCATCACGTCAGAGTGTTTTGGATTGGATTCCATTTGCCCCATCTTTATCCCTCCCAGAATCTAATAACTATTTACCCGTGGTGACCAGAACTGTACACTAATATTCCAAATGTGGCCTAACTAAAGTTCTATACAGCTGTAACGTTTTGCTAATTTTTATACATATGTCCTGACAATGCCATATGCCTTCTTGAGCATCTTATCCACTATTTTGCCGCTTTGAGGGAACTATGGACGCGTATGCCTAGATCCCTCTAAGTTGATGGGATTTGAAGAAGGGTCACTGGACACAAAACATTAATTCTACTTTCTCTCTACAGATGCTGCCAGACCTGCTGAGTTTTATCCAGCAATTTCTGTTTTTGTTTCTGATTTCCAGCATTTGCAGTTATTTCAATTTTTTTTTAAGTTTACTATTATACCAATAAAAGCCATCTTGAAATGGGTAAGTTTTAAATGTTTTCACTGGTAGAAGACTTTTTTAGTTTTGGTAACCAGAGGACGACATGGGTTAAAGGTGATTTAAGAGACAGAAAGGTGAAATATTTTCCTGTTACATGCTGTGATGATTGGAATGCACTTCCTGAAAGGGTTTTGGAAAGATTCAATAGTAAGTTTTTGAAAGGAGAATTAGAGATGTACTCAAAGGGGAGAACTTTGCAGGGCCATGGGTGAACAAGCTTAATTGGATAATTCTTTCAAAGGGCTGGAACAATAGTCTCCTATGTTGTATGATTCTAATATTCCTACTTCCTCCTACAGTTCAAATACTGTTTGTATCCCTTAATCTAAGGCTGCAGAAGCTGGATCTCTGGAAGTTGGAACTAGCCAAATACATCCTTTGGGGGTCACCTGTACCTTTGTTAGATAGCTGAGTAATATCTCAAAGCACTCTTGTGGCCCCAGCTGCAAAGTCATGGGTCTTGCACAAGTTTCTGTGTTTTTATTGAGGTGTGTGGCTTGGGGAAGTCCTTTTTCCGATTTTGCTGCCATTGGCAAATCCCAGCAAGTTTGTTTCTTGATGCAGGTGGCTACAAACCAGTAGCATTGGTCTCACTTGATCTAAAACTCTGTTTGAGTTTCAGATAGCACAAAGCTGTGGGGGATGTTATCACATATATTGGGGATGGGTTAATATTGGTTTATTTGTTTTGTTTTTTGATTTGAACTGGAATCTGTCTTCAGGGTGATGACTGACAGCTCTATGCTTTTCTCTTACAGACAGCTTATCCGCTTATTGACAGTGTAGATCCACATGGGTTCATAATGTATCGTTTGTTCAGGGATGCAACGCGGTATATGAACGGTCACCATGTAAAGGTACTTTTTGACTTCTAAATTTTGTACTAATAACAATTCAGTCTTTGCAACATGGTTGTACAGTACACTGAGGTTTGGTTATAAAATATTTAATTTGTCAATGAACAGTCATGACCACATTGACATGAGTCATACTGGACAATTCAATTGTAGAGCACTTAAGCTGGTGAAGGGAAACTAGTTACTTCCAATTCTTCCTTCAACCTGAATAAAGAGATTTTCAGCTTTTTGCAGTGAGGTAGCTTGATAATATTGATGAGAGGAAGAGGTTATGCGCCCTTTCACTGGCAACTCAAATGAGGATTGAAACATAACGGGACAGGGTTTTAGTGTGAATTTGACTGCTTTGTTGGATAGTGACTGTTTTGTTTAAAATAGATTTTTCACCTTCCTTTCAAACTCTCCTGAAAGAAGTTAATAAAATGGAAATTTCAGGACAAGAGACTCTTGCTGATGGAAATCTGAAAGAGAAATGGGAAATGCTTAGATGGTCCAAAAACATTGTGAAGAGAAAGAAACAGTTGATGTTTCACATTACAGCCTTTCATCGGAATTGAAATGGAGGATCTGAAACATTCACTGCTTCCCCCTCCAAAAGGTTCTGTCAGATCTGCTGAATACTCCAGCATTTCCAAAATCACCGGTATACTCATCAGGAAACAAATACCTAAGGAAGCTGTCAAAGACCCTGAAAAGTTGTGAATGGATTGCTTACCTGCTTGATGCCAGAGACATGTTGCTGATTTTTCTCTCAGCTGTGGTTTGAACTCTGTTGATTCTAAAGACTTCTCACGAAGCCATTTCAGCAAAAGTGCTTTTGTTTTCCTGCTGATGTCACTCTATAGAGTGGCCATCTCTGATTCTCTTTCCCTGTTACCTTGGGCATCATGTGTCATTCTGTCAATGTTCAGAAGTGCAGAAACCCAGATACCAGATACCAAATACCCTAGGCAGGCAGTGTTCAGCCTCCTCCCTGTCTTTATGATGCTAAATCAGAAGCTTTTAGCCAAAAAGCAGATTTGCAGGGAGTATTTTTCTGTGTCTGTGATCTGATTGTTTATCAGGGGTGAAGAATAGATCCTAGGTTAGCTTCAGTCATTAACTATGTTCACTTGACTGGGGAACTGGTGACTGAGTTCTGCAGAGGTTGGAACCTTCAGTTAAGGTAGTGAGTGAAACAAAAAAACAACAGTCTTTAATTTTTAATGCTGCAGACATTCACTGGTCTGTAAATGGTTAAAGCCCACAGCAAAGCTCTGTATCCCATCTGCCTGATGCCTCTGCCATCAATTCCACAGTACCTGCAGCACAATATTTACAAAGCAAAGGTTTATCAAGGGGCAGCATGGGATGGATTGTGAATTGCCCTGTGCTCTGTAATCTGAGATCCTCCAAAATGACCATGCCCACAATAGTATGTGTGGCCTGCATTACTGCAAGCCTTCTGCCTCGCCTCCCACCTCCCATCTGTTGTTCTGTGGCACCCAGGGAGTCTTTCGGAGCACACACCATCCCCTTGGGCCTCCTGAAAAAGACTGGGGTTTGCCGAGAGCAACAGCAATGACGGACCTGCTGTGCAGTTAAGATTACGATAGTTTAAAGGCTGCTGGTACTGTAACCACAGTGTTAGAGACTGATTTCCCCAAAGGGCCTTTTCATTTCCAGATGAAAGACATGGGTAGTCCTAGCCACAAGTGCTTAATTGCATATCAATGTCTCCGTAGTGTTTGTGGCATTTTAGAAAGTAATGTCGAATAGTCCTAGTCTCTTGTTTGTCTCACTCCTCTGCTTTTACTTTGGCCTTGCTAATGCTCTTAATGCAAGGCTTTTTTTAAAATCCTAACTCCACTCTTTTTCTCTGCTGTTTTTGGTCGCTAGTTTTTCCTTTCTGTAGTAAATGCATTACTTCTGTTCTCTAGGAAGGTTGAGAAGCTTTTAACTGTAGTCTGGGTTAATTATTTGCCTTCATTTTGACTTCATCTTCTGGATTACAATGTTTGTTTCAAATTCAATTCTAATTATAATACTCTAGGGGAGGGTGGTGTGGATGCAGATGCATGCATGATAAACCTAAGTTTTCCCAAAATAAGCCTGTTCGTAGAAATGTAAATTGAATGATCAAGATCAATTGCTGGTATTATACTGTGTGGAAAATTGATAGAGTTGAGTGGAAAAAACCTTTCTCTGCGGTTTCCTTCCTCCTTTATATGTGTTGCCTTTTTCTCATAATAGTAATGTGGGCGTTGCCATGTTTTGGTATCATGTGACATTGTCTTCTAATAGATAACATGAGCAGTGAATGTTGGCAGACTATTTTTTTTGTAAGAAGGATCACAACTAAACAATTTTTAATCCTCACCATTACCTGCATTTGCATCAGGGTCATCAGATAACCATCTTAGACAAGACCTTGGTTGATTAGATTGACCCATGTGAAATCAACTAATTTCATAGAATCACAAAATGATCACCCCACAGAAGGAGACTGTTCAGCCCATTGGTCTACAGTTCTCTGCAAGACCAATTTGCCTAGTAACACAGCCCCACCATTCTGTAATGTTTGCTGTCTCCAGGTAATGTTGGTTCTCTTTTGCAAGTTTTTGTTGAATCTGTGTCCACCACACAGAGGTCATGCATTCCAGATTCTGCATAAAATGGTTTCTCCTCCTTTTGCCATTGCTTCTATAACCATGCAGGCCTCGGATAACTAGGGCATTATGATCGGTTCTGATGTAATTGCACACCACAGGGTTGTGCCTGAACAGAGCCAGGGCTAGCATCCTTGTTGCGCATTTTGTTATAATGGCACTGGATTAGGAAATATTAAATTATTCAATCAGGTCATAGTACTAGGAAGGTAATAAAGTCTAAGTAAGGTTTATTGTGTGTGCCTATAAATGTGTGGAGCATGGCAAATAAAGTGGTAAGCTGTGGGTGCAGATAAATGTGGAAATATGATGTGTTGATAATTGGGACCTCCTTCAAAAACCAGGCAGGACTGGGTACACAATGTTCTGGATCAAATGGGTTCTGGTAAGGAGTGGTAGCTCCTTGATTAAAGAGACCAGTACAATGTTAGAGACCAGTTGAGGATCGTATCTATTTGGTAAGAAATAAAGGGATGTTATTATATTGCTTAGTGTAGTTTATAGGCCACTAATTAATGGGAAGAATATAAAGAAATAAAGTTGCAAGGATATTGCAGAGTTACAAGAATTGGAGTAGTTATAATGGAAGACTATATTATCCTCATGTAGACTGAGATAATAATGCAGAAAGCAAAGAATGGCAAGAATCTCCAGAATAGATGCAGGAGAATTTTCTGCGTATGTTGCCGCACCTATGAGGAAGGTTGCTGGATCTGCTTCCAAGGAATGAGGTTGACCAAGTGTCGGTAAGAGAACAGAGTGACCACAGTATCAAAGGTTTTGATTAGCTATGGAAAACAGCAAGATGAAATTTAGAGCAAAACAATTAATTTATAGCTGAAAATGAGCTGCCTTTTAAAGAAACGGTTTGGATGCAGTCATGATTCATTTCATAAGGGAGCTCCCAGGATGAAGGAAGTGATGGAGGGTAAAGTGAAGCAGGAGAAAGGATCAAAAAAGTACGTACAAAAATAAAGTAGCAGTCTGATGTTTGGTTCCTTGAGCCTACTCTGCCATTCAGTAAGACCCCAGCTGATTTGATAGTAACTTCAAAGCTGCATTTGATTTGATTTATTATCACGTGTACCTCAATACAGTGAAAAGCTTTCTTTACAGCAATACAGGCAGATCATAGCAAGCAAGGATGTACATGTCATAGGGTGAAGAAAATAACTTACACAGAGGCATACAGGTTACTTCACACAGGGCGTGCACTAGAGAACGAGAACAAAAGAGAAATACAGCATAGGAACATGCCCTTTCACCATCCAAGCCTGTGCCAGTCGTCATGCCCTGACTAAACCTTAAAAAAAAAAAAAAACCTTCTACCCTTATTCGGTCCATATCCCTCTATTCCCTCCCTATTCGTATAACAATCCACATGCCTCTCAAATGTTGCCAACATGTCTGCTTCCACCACTACCTCTGGCAGTGCATTCCAGGCTCCTAACATTCTGCGTGAAAATCTTCCCTCACATATCTCCATTAAACTCTCCCCCTCTCATCTTGAATCTGTGCCCCCTTGTAATTGAAACTTCAATCCTGGGAAGAAGGCCTCTGACCATCCACCCTATCTATAGAACATAGAACATTACAGCACAGTACAGGCCCTTCGGCCCTCGATGTTGCGCCGACCTGTGAAACCAATCTGAAGCCCATCTAACCTAAACTATTCCATTATCATCCATATGTTTATCCAATGACCATTTAAATGCCCTTAAAGTTGGCAAGTCTACTACTTTTGCAGGCAGGGCATTCCACGCCCTTACTACTCTCTGAGTAAAGAACCTACCTCTGACATCTGTCCTATATCTATCACCCCTCAATTTAAAGCTATGTCCCCTCGTGCTAGCCACCACCATCCGAGGAAAAAGGCTCCCATTGTCCACCCTATCTAATCCTCTGATCATCTTGTATGTCTCTATCAAGTCACCTCTTAACCTTCTTCTCTCTAACGAAAACAGCCTCAAGTCCCTCAGCCTTTCCTCATAAGACCTTCCCTCCATACCAGGCAACATCCTGGTAAATCTCCTCTGCACCCTTTCCAATGCTTCCACATCCTTCCTACAATGCGGTGACCAGAACTGTACGCAATACTCCAAGTGCAGCCGCACCAGAGTTTTGTACAGCTGCAACATGACTTCATGGCTCCGAAACTCAATCCCTCTACCAATAAAACCTAACACACCATACGCCTTCTTAACAACCCTATCAACCTGGGTGGCAACTTTCAGGGATCTATGCACATGGACACCGAGATCTCTCTGCTCATCCACACTACCAAGAATCTTACCATTAGCCCAGTACTCTGTATTCCTGTTACTCCTTCCAAAGTGAATCATCTCACACTTCTCTGCATTAAACTCCACTTGCCACCTCTCAGCCCAGCTCTGCAGCTTATCTACGTCCCTCTGTAATCTGCAACATCCTTCCGCACTATCCACAACTCCACCGACTTTGGTGTCATCCGCAAATTTACTAACCCATCCTTCTACGCCCTCATCCAGGTCATTTATAAAAATGACAAACAGCAGTGGCCCCAGAACAGATCCTTGAGGTACACCACTAGTAACTGAACTCCAGGATGAACATTTCCCATCAACCACCACCCTCTGTCTTCTTACAGCTAGCCAATTTCTGATCCAAACTGCTAAATCACCCTCAATCCCATGCCTCCGTATTTTCTGCAATAGCCTACCATGGGGAACATTATCAAACGCTTTACTGAAATCCATATATACCACGTCAACCGCTTTACCCTCATCTACCTGTTTGGTCACCTTCTCAAAGAACTCAATAAGGTTTGTGAGGCACGACCTACCCTTCACAAAGCCGTGTTGACTATTCCTAATCAAATTATTCCTTTTCTAGATGATTATAAATCCTATCTCTTATAATCCTTTCCAACACTTTACCCATAACCGAAGTAAGGCTCACTGGCCTATAATTATCAGGGTTGTCTCTACTCCCCTTCTTGAACAAGGGGACAACATTTGCTAGTCTCCGGTCTTCTGGCACTATTCCTGTAGACAATGACGACATGAAGATCAAAGCCAAAGGCTCTGCAATCTCCTCTCTAGCTTCCCAGAGAATCCTAGGATAAATCCCATCCGGCCCAGGGGGCTTATCTATTTTCACACTTTCCAGAATTGCTAACACCTCCTCCTTATGAACCTCAATCCCGTCTAGTCTAATGGCCTGTATCTCAGTATTCTCCTCGACAACATTGTCTTTTTCCTGTGTGAATACTGACGAAAAATATGCATTTAGCACCTCTCCTATCTCTTCAGACTCCACGCACAACTTCCCACTACTGTCCTTGACTGGCCCTAATCTTACTCTAGTCATTCTTTTATTCCTGACATACCTATAGAAAGCTTTAGGGTTTTCCTTGATCCTACCTGCTAAAGAATTCTCATGTCCCCTCCTGGCTCCTCTTAGCTCTCTCTTTAGGTCCTTCCTGGCTAACTTGTAACTCTCAAGCGCCCTAACTGAGCCTTCACGCCTCATCTCTACATAAGCCTCCTTCTTCCTCTTGACAAGAGATTCAACTTCTTTAGTAAACCACGGTTCCCTCGCTCGACCATTTCCTGCCTGCCTGACAGGCACATACTTCTCAAGGACACGCAGTAGCTGTTCCTTGAACAAGCTCCACATTTCAATTGTGCCCAGCCCCTGCAGTTTCCTTCTCCATCCTATGCATCGTAAATCTTGCCTAATCGCCTCATAATTGCCTTTTTCCCCCAGCTATAACTCTCTTGCCCTGCTGTGTATACCTATCCCTTTCCATCGCTAAAGTAAACGTAACCGAATTGTGGTCACGATCACCAAAGTGCTCACCTACCTCCAAATCTAACACCTGGTCTGGTTCATTACCCAGTACCAAATCCAATGTGGCCTCTCCTCTTGTCAGCCTATCTACATACTGTGTCAGGAAACCCTCCTGCACACACTGGACAAAAACTGACCCATCTAAAGTACTCGAACTATAGCGTTTCCAGTCAATATTTGGAAAGTTAAAGTCCCCCATAACAACTACCCTGTTACTTTTGCTCCTATCCAGAATCATCTTTGCAATCCTTTCCTCTACATCTCTGGAACTTTTCGGAGGCCTATAGAAAACTCCCAACAGGGTGACCTCTCCTTTCCTGTTTCTAACCTCAGCCCATACAACCTCGGTAGACGAGTCCTCATCAAACGTCCTTTCTGCCACTGTAATACTGTCCTTGACTAACAATACCACACCTCCCCTGATCTTACTGAAACATCTAAACCCCGGAACCTGCAACAACCATTCCTGTCCCTGCTCTATCCATGTCTCCAAAATGGCCACAACATCAAAGTCCCAGGCACCAACCCATGCTGCAAGTTCACCCACCTTATTCCGGATGCTCCTGGCTTTGAAGGAGACACACTTCAAACCACCTTCCTGTCTGCCGGTACCCTCCTGCAACCTTGAAACCTTATTTGTGATCTCACTACTCTCAACCTCCTGTACACTGGAGCTACAATTCAGGTTCCCATGCCCCTGCTGAATTAGTTTTCAACCCCACTGAAGAGCATTAGCAAATTTCCCTCCCAGGATATTGGTACCCCTCTGGTTCAGGTGTAGACCATCCTGTTTGTAGAGGTCCCACCTACCCCAGAATGAGCCCCAATTATCCAGGTATCTGAATCCCTCCCTCCTGCACCATCCCTGTAGCCATGTGTTCAACTGCTCTCTCTCCCTATTCCTCGCCTCGCTAGCACATGGCACGGGTAACAAACCAGAGATAACAACTCTGTTTGTTCTAGCTCTAAGCTTCCACCCTAGCTCCTTGAATTTCTGCCTTGCATCCCCATCCCTTTTCCTACCTATGTCGTTGGTGCCTATGTGGACCACGACTTGGGGCTGCTCCCCCTCCCACTTAAGGATCCCGAAAACACGATCCGAGACATCACGGACCCCAGTACCTGGGAGGCAACACACCAACCGTGAGTGTCTCGTTCCCACAGAATCTCCTACCTGTCCCCCTAACTATGGAGTCCTCAGTGACTAATGCTCTCCTCCTCTTCCCCCCCCACCCCCCAACCTTCCCTTCTGAGCAACAGGGATAGACTCTGTGCCAGAGACCTGTACCCCATGGCTTACCCCTGGTAAGTCTCTTCCCCCCCCAACGGTATCCAAAACGGTATACTTGTTTTTGAGGGGAACGGCTACAGGGGATCCCTGCACTGTCTGCCTGTTCCCTTTCCGTCCCCTGACTGTAACCCATCTACTTTTTTCCTGTAACTCCTCTCAATTACCCCCTCAGCCTCCCGAATGATCCGAAGTTCATCCAGCTCCAGCTCCATTTCCCTAACGTGGTTTCCGAGGAGCTGGAGTTGGGTGCACTTCCCGCAGATGAAGTCAGTGGGGACACTAGTGGTGACCGTTACCTCCCACAATCTACAGGAGGAGCATGCAACTGCCCTAACATCCATTCCCACTGTTCTGAATTCCCAAACAGACTATTTAAAAAAAAAACTAGTAGCCTTACCAAATCGGCGCTCAGAACTTTTTTTTGGTTAGAGGAGGATGGGTGGGAGACGCCACCTAGGTAGTGCTCCGGGTACAGCAACCGCCCCAAATATATTACCTCACTTACTCACTCATTCCAAAAATGGAGTCACCATGCCTGTCATAATTTTGTAGACCTCTACCAGGTCTCCCCTCAGCTCCATTTTTCCAGTGAAAACAATCCGTCGTTTTTTTAAACCTTTCCTCGTAGCCAATGCCCTCGAGACCGGGCAACATCCTGGTGAACATTTTTCTGCATTATCTCCAAAGCTTCCAAGTCCTTCTGGTAATGTGACGACCAAAACTGCACGCAATACTCTAAATGCAGCCTAATAAGGGTGTTTTGTATTAGCTGCAACATGTTTTGCCAACTCTTGTACTCCATGTCCCGGCCGAGCATGCCATATGCCTTCTTAATCACCGTGGCCACCTGTGTTGCCACTTTTAAGGAACTGTGGACCTGCACACCCAGATCTGTCTGTATGTTAATGTTTCTAAGGGTTCTGCCATGTACAGTATAATTCACACCTAAATTTGATCCTCCAAAATGCATCAGCTCGCATTTGTCTGGATTACACTCCATCTGCTATTTCTGTGCTCAAGTCGCCAATCTATCTTAACCTGTTGTATCCTTTCACAATTGTCAGCATTATCAGCAACTCCACCAATCTTCGTGGCATCTGCAAACTTACTAATCAGGCCACCCACCTTTTCCTCCAGATCACTTATATATACTACAAACAACAGAGGACTTAAGACTGATTCTTGTTACCAGTCTCTATTCTGAAAAACACCCTTCCACCGCTCCCCTGTGTCTTCCATGACCAAGCCAGTTTTGTATCCATCTAGCCAGCCCACCCCAAATCCCATGTGATTTTAGTTTTTGTACCAATCTGCCATGTGGGACTTTATCAAATGCCTTACGAAAACCCATATAAACTATATCCACAGCTCTTCCGTCATCAATTATCTTTGTCACCTCTTCAAAAAATTCAATCAGGTTGGTGAGGCATGACCTTCCCCGTACGAAACCATGTTGCCTGTCGCTAAGTAGTCCATTTTCTTCCAAATGTGCATATATCCTGTCTCTCAGTATCTTCTCCAAGAGCTTCCCCACCACGGATGTCAGACAAGATCAATATGAGCAAGATCAGCATTATTTGAAATTAGTCCATTCATCAGTCTAATAATGGCTGGGAAGAAACTGTTCCTGAGCCTGCTGGTGTGCGTGTTCAAGCTTCTGTATCTTCTGTCTGATGGAAGTTGTTGTAGGAGAGTATTACCGGGTGTGTTGGGTCTTTGATGATGGCAGTCTTTCCCTGGCAATGATCTGTGTAAGTGGAGTCCATGGATGGAAAGTTAGTTTCCGTGATGGCCTGGGCTGTGCACACCACCTTCTGTAGTTTCTCATGGTACTAGGCAGAGCAGATGCCATACCCCAGGCTGTTACGTACCCGGACAGTATGCTTTCTGGTGTATATGTAAAAGTTGGTGAGGGTCATTATGGACATGCCAAATTTCCTGAGCCGCTTGAGGAAGAAGACACATTGTGCCTTCTCGACTGTTGCAAAAACATTGGAAGTCCAGGTTCGGGTTGTCTGTTGTCATCACTCCTAGGAACTTGACGTTCTCCACCCACTCAACCTCAGCTTCTTTGTGATGGGGGCATGTTCTCCTGTTTTCTTTCTGAAGTCAATGATCAATTCTTTAGTCTTGCTGACATTGAGAGAGAGATTGTTGTCGCTGCACCATGTCACCAAGCCCTCTATCTCCTTTCTGTATTCTGACTCGTTAGATATCCGTCCTATCACAGTGTCATCAGCAAACTTGTAGATGGCGTTCCTGCCTACTCCAGATTATATTCACCCTTGCTTAACAAGAATTGAACTACCTCTGCCTTAAAAATATTCAAGAACACTGCTTTCACCACTTGTGAGGTGGATAAGACTACTGAAAGCCGGGCTGAATATATAGAAAGTCCAAAGAATCAGTGAGAAAACAAATGAGAGGGTGGAAGAAGAGACAGCTAACATAAAAGGGAATCACTAAGTTTTCTATAGGGTATATAAACAGTAAGAGAAGAAAAGTTTCTCGATTAGAGACTTGAAACATGGAAGCAGAGGACATGGCTGAGGAGCTAAATAAGTGTTTTGCATCTTTCTTTACCAAGGAAGATGTTGCTGCATCGTAGTGAAAGAGGAATTAGTTAAAAGATGGATGGTTTAAAAACCTGCGTATTGGATAGGCTGGTTGGTACTTAAGTCAGCTGGATGACTGGTTTGCAGTGCACAGTGATGCTTATTTGCACACTATCAATTCCTGTACCAACTTGGGTCACCATGAGGGTTTCTCAGCCTTGCACCTCACGTGATGACCCTTGTATTAAACTCACTGCCAGTCCCCCGCCCTCACTACAGCGACCACCGTATGGTCCTCTGGACTTTCACTTCTAAGTCACCAGAGACAGATCAGATGACACTCAATGGAAAGTACAAGTGGAAATTGCAGAGGCACTGGCCATGATCTTCAAGCCTCCTTCAATATATTGGTGCCAAAGGACTTGAATTGCATATGTTGCACACTTCCTTGAAAAAGGATGCAAGAATAAGCCAGCAGACAGTTTAACGTTGGTGGAGGGAAAGCTTTCAGAAATGATAATTTGGAGTGACATTAAGACACTTGGATTTATTAAAGAAAGGCTTCAAGGACTCTTAAGAGCAAGTTCTGTTTTTAACTAACTTGCGAGAGTTGTTTTTTTTTCTTTTTTTTTTTAAGTAATGCGGATGATTCAGTTATGTGGACTCCTAAAAGGCAACTGATGAAGATTAAAAATGGTGGCAGCAGATTAAGCAGTGTCCGGCCTCCTGAGCCTAGGACTTGTCTGCTCTTTATTTTTCTTTCTTCCTTCCTTTATTTTTCAAGTCTTTGCTTCTGCTTACCTTCTGGTGAGCGGCTGGTGAAGAGCATCATCAGGAGAAAGACCATTGGTGGCTGCAGCTTTAGCAGTGTCACCTTTTGTGGGCCTGAGTTCTGGCATTAGTGGCTTCAGAGTTGGCCAGCTGGAGGAGGATGGATGTTTCAGCAGGCTGCTGCAGCAGCGAAGGGAGGAAGGGACCATACCACCTGCCATTGATGTCGAGTCCTGGTGATCCAAAGAAGTGGTGGTTTGCTTCGGTGGCGTGATGGGATCTGGCCTGGGATTCCAATGGCCTTCGATTCGGCGACTTTGATGTCAGCTTGGAGAATGTTGGTCCTGTCTTTTCCTCAAAGCTGGACTTTATCTTAACAGAAATTATATATAAATTTAAAAATTATCAAAATAGGATCGGAGTATGGTGATTTAAACACTTTTCAATTTTTTTTGTAAAAATACAAATGCCAATAAATTACTATATAGCAAAAGCAAAGTTAGAGCCACAGAATAAAAGAGACAGTAGCAACGTGGATTCAAAACTGGCTAGCTGACAGTAAGTAGTAGTGATGAGCAAAAACAGAAATTGCTGGAGAAACTCAGCAGGTCTGGTAGTGTCTATGGAGAGAAACTAAGGTTAACGTTTCAGGTCCAGTGACCCACAGCTGTTCTACAAATGGAGGAAGGAATTATTTACATTCTGCGATATCAGTGTTGGGCTACTGCTCTTTGATATATATTAATAATCTAAACTTGGGCATATGGGCTCAATTTCAAATTGTGAACTGAGAGGCTAATGGTGATGAACTTCATTAGAATATGCATTGGTGCAATGAGTTATGTGGCAGATGAAATTCAATGAAGTGTGAGGTGATGTATTTTGATAGGAACAGCAAGGAATTGTAGATTAATAGAGGTCGACAGTGCAGATAAAGAGCTACTTGGCCCATCAAGTCTGCGCTTGTCAAAAACAATGACCTAATTCTTCCAATCCCATTTTCAGCACTTGGCTACAGACATTAAATACTTAAATGTTATGAGGTTTCTACCCTTACCACTGTTGCAGGCAGTGAGTTCTGGATTCCTGTTACCCTCTGAGTGAGAAGACTTTTCCTCACTTCCCCTCTAAATTTTCTGCACCTTAGCTTAATTTTATGCCACCTGGTCATTGATCCCTCCACAAGGGGAAAGGTTCCTTCTTGGATAACAAGATGTAGAGCTGGATGAACACAGCGGGCCAAGCAGCATCAGAGGAGCAGGAAAGGTGATGTTTCGGGTCTAGACCCTTCTTCAGAAATGGGGGAGGGGAAGG
>NC_063370.1:15281508-15293661 GCF_021869965.1 Rhincodon typus
CCTCCTTTCTTTTTTTTCCTTTTCTTCCCCCCCCTCTATTTTTCCACACCCCCACCCCCCCCCCCCCCCCCCCCCCCCCACCATTCTGCCAACAAGCCTCAGTTTCCTCTGCTCCAAAGGCAGTAACCCTAGTCTGTGCAATTTCTCTTCATAATTAAAACACGATACTGTGACCTCCAGCATAATCTCCCTGCTGTTAAACTCTATGTCTTGGCTAATGAAGGCTGGTGTTCCGTATACCACCTTAACCATTTTATCCACTCGTCCTGCTACCTTAAGGGATCAGTGTACATGCACATCAAGGTCCCTCTGATCCTTGGTGCTTCCCAGGATTGTACCATTCATCATGCATGCCATTGCCTTGTTAATCCTGCCCAGGTGCATCACCTCTCATTTATCCGCATTGAATTCCATTTGCCATTGATCAGCCCAGCTGATAGCCCATCTATATCATCCTGTAATCCAAGGCTATTCTCCTCATTATTTGCTACCCCACCAATTTTCATATCATGCGTGAGCTGCCAGCTTTTGAATTGCAAACCATATCTGAAAGTGAAGACCTTCCACGCAGAGGTGGATTGTCAGAGTTGGGATAATCGGGTTGTGCCAGGGGAGAATCAAGGGGTAGCCTAATCGGGGCAAGTCAAGAATGGGGGAATTAAACAGATATTTGGGATGGTGGGTGAGGGGAGCAGAGTTGATTGTTCAGCTGTGGAGTCATTTAGTAGTTGGGTACAAGTTTAACTTTAGCTCAAGTAAGAAACCTCAAGGAGTGATCTGGGCATACAGAAAGTAATAGTTGAGATTGGAACTTGCATTCATATTATATGCCCATTGCTTGTCTTTCATTTGTAGAGAATTTATCTTCCTGCTTTAGATACTTATTTTGTCACTTTGGTTAATACTCTGTACTTGATAGTGAAAACTGAGCAATGACTACCTATGATGATCAGTATGTGTATAAACTTGTGTATAAACAGCTTCTATACTGAAAGTGTTTTTCATTTTAGTCTTCAAATCTTAAGTGGGTTTTAGGAAATGAAATGTAGTCTGAAGTATATGTAAAATGGGAATTCTGCATTCTAATCCATGACCAACCAAGGAAAGAATGGATTTTAAAAAAAAAAAAAAAAAAATTCTCTCCCCACAATCCCCTAAATTTTCAGGGTTGTGATGCTGTGTTCTAAACAACATATTTAATAAATGCCCTAACCAGTGTAGGTCTGAGCTATGCAGGTCACAGTTTTCAAGTTAGATGAAGATCTGGTTTAGCTATATGGCTCTGACATGTGACTTGCCTGCCAGGATTTCCTGTTTGGGCCTGCATTTTTAAAAATGAGCACCTTGATAAACTAGTGGAGGATAGTAACACCCAGTCTGTCGCCTCAATATCAATGTGTAATTCATTTGTTTGTCTTTGGAAAATTTTGAATTTAAGTGTTGACAAAATTCTCTTTGAGATAAGTGATCACACTTTAGGTACAGGTATGTGCATTTATGTTGTCGTCATTATCCAATTGCAGAATGTGACTTGTGCAATCCCCTTGCACTATATAATTTCAGCAATGTTGATGATATTCATGAATCACAGCAGTTAACTTAACTGTCGGCAGAAGTCCCTCATTAGACCCAGGGCAAGACAACAGTGTCTTCCAGAACAGCCCATCGCCCATCTGCTGCCTGATGAGATGCTGCTCTACTGAATTTGCTGTGCAGCATCTGGCCATGAGCAATCTGTCACCTTTTTGGCACTGTCAGAAGTTAACCTGCACCAATCGAAACATCAAAGAAGAAGCTTGGACATTGAAACCCAATCTAACAGACTATGTACACAACTATTGTGTGATGATACAACGCGTCAGGAAATGACAGGTTCCAGGGATGTGCGCAGCAATTTACATTTGATCAAGATTTTGTTTCGCCTTTTTTGTTAAACTAATATTCTTTTCAAAAACCTTTATTTGAGCATCGGTTTTTAAATCTTTGTTTGCTGCTTGGACACACTTGGATATCTTTGTAGCTATGTATTATAAAAGCAATCCAGCAAGAAGCTTTGGGCATGCCTAAATGGAATAATTCAATTATTTCTAGTGCAGTCTTAAATTATATGTAATGTAATCTGAATGTAGAATAATTTAATTAAATGTTTCTTTATAGACTCTAATGTAAAGTGACAGACTCTTACTGTTTTCTAATCAACCTGTTCACTGATGTTATTACATACCTCTGGAACAGGTGGAACTTGAACCCTGGCCACATAAGCCCTTACTCTCTCCTCTTTATGTATCCTTATTGACTTCTAACATCTACAACTTGTTTATTATCAGGAGGCAAATGAGAATGATTTAATAGAGGAATGACTTTTACAAATGGTTGTGTAAACTCTTTACTCTGTGCAATGCCCATGAGAATTTCACAGCTTTGGAGATCTGTACCCCACCCCCTCCCTCTTTTGTGCTCTCGCTTTCGCTCTCTTCCCCCTCCTTGTTTGGACATTGAGAGTCTGGACAAACTGCAGATGAGGTATCTGCCTTTCAGTTACTGGCTGGAACTGGACCTGAAAGAGCTTTTCCCCCCTCTTTCCTGCCTGTTCAGCACCTTACCCTGACAACTGGGAACTAATACAAACTTGCTACGTGATGGGATTCTATATCCTGATGCTTCTGCTGAACTGATCAGGTGCATCTATTCCACTGTGCTGATTGGCTTCAGTTTGTTTTCATGGCAACTAAATTTGTTATCTAATTAATTTGATTTTTCTGTACAGTTGAAGGTTCCCTGTTTATGCAGATTACAAACCATGGGTACACCTTTGCCTCAGGACGGTCCTGAAAATACTGTAGAATGGTATTTAGCCTTTTGTGTTCTAACCAGTAAGTCTTGGATTCATTTATTGACCTGGAGTGCCATAAACCACTATCATGTGCAGGGGTGAGAGAGAAGCAACCAGTGTTTTCCATTTTTGATCACTGAGAGACCGCCTTGGAGGACTGGTAAAAGGAAGGCAGGAAGAACTTGTGTGCAAACTTCGTGAGCTCTGAATAGGGTTCACTTGACTCCCCGGATGAACCGTCTGCCTGTACTGCGTATTTAAGATTAGGTATGAAAATGCTTGCTGGGATGAGGTGTCTGAAGAAATGCAGACAGCTGTGAGGAGGAGATAGTAAAGGTGTCCAGAGGTTGGCCACAAAGCTTTGGTGGAGTTTTAATTAATCAGGATCACAAAAAGCTAGCGTCCAATTTAGCATGTAATGCAAGATGGCACATAAAGGCAATTAGCCTTTTATTCCAAAGGAAATAGAGTATATAAATAGTGAGGCCTTGGTAAAGCTATACAAGGCAGTAGTCAGACCACACATGGAATACTGTGAACAGTTTTGAGCCCCTTCTCCAAGGAAGGACACACTGGTGTTGGAGGTAGCCCAGGGGAAGTTCACTAGGCTGATTGCGAATATGAAGGGATTTTCTTAGGAGGACAGGTTAATATGGGGTTGAGCTTGTACTCATTGGAGTTTGGAAGAATGAGAGAAGCCTTAGTAAACATGTACGATTCTTTGGGGGCTTGACAGGGTAGATGCAGGCAGTTCTTTTCCCTTGTAAAAGAGTCAAGGTCCCTCCGGTCCTTTATCTGTGAAAGGGATCATCCATTTAAGATGGAAATGGAGGAATTTCTTTTCCGAGGATAGTGTATCTGTGGAAAGCAATGGATGGGTCATTGAGTGTATTCAAGGCTGAGATAAACAGCTTTTTAATCAGTAGGGAATCCAAGGATATAGGGATAAGACATGAAAGTAGAATTGAGGATTACTGGATGAGACATGATCTTATTGAATGGAGGACCAGACTCAATGGACCAAATAACCTACTTCTCCTACATCTTGTGGCCTGATGGGCCACAGATATAGTCTGCATTATTTGTCTTTGAACTGAGCGGATTGCTGAGCCATATCAAATGGCAGTTAAAAGTCAGCTACGGTAGAGTGGGTCTGGAGTCACATGCAGGCCAGACCAGGTAGGGACAGCAGATTTCCTTCCCTAAAGCACAGTGGTGAACCAGATGGGTTTTTATAACAATCATGATAGCTATCATGGTAACCATCACTATGATCTGATTATGGCTTATAGTTCTGCCTGTCCAGATAAATTCTTCACTAACAAGGCAGTCAAAAGTTATCTACCTGTGCTTTAAAAGTAATTTTTCTGTGCTGTTCTCAGGAGAGGGAAGACTTCAAAAGACTCATGACTCTCGGAAACGATCTCTCTTTGTCTCAATTTAAAAATAAGGGGAGTCTCCCTTTTATGTCTCCTAGCCCTGGAGTCTCTACAAGAAGAAATATCCGTATTGCATAAAAGTATACTGTGAAGTTCCCTCAGGATCTTGTATATTTCAAGAAGATGATTTCTCGGACTTAGCCAGTTCAAAACTCCTCTTATGATAAAACATTCATTTCTCTCCTTCTCCATGCAACCGTGCCAAAATGCCAGGAAGCAGTGTATCAAAGAGGGGAGATTGTGGAAATTACTGCTGTCACATTTATCAAGAACACTGAAGAGCCCCAGAAGGCAATTAAGAATTGTTTGATTAGTTTGTTTCTGTACAGTAGTCTGCTTCCCCCTTTCCTTGTCTCAAAACTTTGACTCTTCATTGGGGTACATGATTCAGTAAATGCTAGTTATCTTCCAAAATGGTCTTGTGCAAGACTTCATAACAAATCTTGGAAAGTTATTCAACTGTATTGATCATTTCAGCTTAGTGAGTTGCAGTCAATCATGCAGTCTATGTTTAGCAGGGAGATGTTCAGTTGTATTAAGAGCAGGCATGTTGTTTGATATTTCCAGGAATGCAGATGTAAATTTTAATGTTTCCTTTGTCGTACTGAGATCAGCTATTTCACCTTTGACCAGACATCAAGCCCAGGAGCTTGCTAGCTGATATGACTCTGGTGTCTGAAGAAAGTTGCTATGTACTTGTAGGAAGCTTATGTAATTTAATTGAGGTGAAACTAATTGAAGGTAAATTCTATGAAATTAGTTCTTCTAGAAGTCTAAAAAGCAAATTTTACCATCCTGTAATAAAAGTATACTTATTTCTAAAAAGAGGATAATACTCATACTCTTTGGTTAAGTTGGTTTGATGGAGCAATTTTTGAGGAAGCCAGGTAGCTTACAATGTTGTGTACGCCTCACTTTCTTTTGTTTTCTCAATTCCAATCTTCTCCTCCCTGAAGGTGCTAACTCATGCTTAGGGATATTAATTTTTTACTCAGCTGCATCTCAGTGGATATGCTTCATGTGAGTTTAACCATTTGAGTGTTAACAGTCTAACCTGCCCTTAATCCATATCTGTCCACATGCATGCACTTTTCCAGGTTTGTTTTAATACATGACCCATCATGGACCAGGAACTGGGCTGCTTTTCATTCCATAGCCTAGGATGGTATGTTGTGTTCTGAATTGGTTCAGCTCAGCTTGGCCAGCCCTTGAGATGGAGAAGGGAAACACTTTAATCACTAATCCTTGCAGATACAAATGTGAGAAAATAACATTGAGCATCACTGTGATAAACCTGACCGAACCTCTTGAAACGCATTGCTTTGGTTCAGTAGGAAGAACAGCCAGTTGGATGAGGTACCAAATGAGATGTCCCATATCAAAAACCAATATCTTTAGGCACAATGTGGAGAAAATTAAACCAGATATATAGCATGGGCACACTGCAGATGCAATACAGTTGTGATTCTGATCTGAGGTTATAAAATGTTAGAATGATGTAGCACCTTTGGCCTGTCATTACTATGCCATCTGTTTAATAGGGCTCCTAAAATTAGTGTCACTCCTACTGTTTACACAGTCTTGTAAAAGCTTTCTCCCTTCATGAATTTATCTAATTAATTTTGAAAGTTGCAGTTGAAATCAGTGTCCACCACTTTTTCAGGATAGTTAACTTCATTGGTTCTCCTGCCATTCATCTTAAATCTGAATCCTCTGATTACCAAACTCTTCTTTCCCTGAAACTGCCGATGAGTTTGGCTTTCCCTGTCAAATTTTCTCAGCCCCACCTTTTCAATGGAACTGAGGTCCTTCAGCCCTAGTACCATTCCAGTAAATCTCACCTGCATCAACTGTAAAGGCCATGCCAATTGTTCTTGATCACTGAATGGCTTGTTGCATGATAATGGCTGAGAACAGTCTTGTGATACTTCTGAATGTGGACATAGTCATTGTGGCTGTGGTTCAAGTTGAGTTATTGTCATAAGCTATTAATGAATTCTCAATCCTCAACTTGCAACCAAGAGGAGTGGATGAGAATGAGGTCATGAGATTTCATAATCCTTTTTGATTAGTAACATCTTTATGGAAGTTATAGCATGCAGTAACTCACACCCCGCCACCCACCCCAAGCCAACACTCAAAGACTGCATTTGGTACCCCCCAGAGAATTTCTTCAAGAGCTGGTAACTGTAATGTAAAGAAATATAAGTTACTTTGAGATTGCAAAAACATTCTTAAATCATGAGTTGGTGTTTAGATGGATTGGGTGCAATTGTACACCAATCACAAAGGGTGCAATAAGCAGTGTGGAAAGCTAATGGAATGTTGCCCTTTATTGCAGCAGGGTTGGAGTACAAGGAGTAATACAGCCTTCCTGCAACTGGCCATTGTAGTTGGTTTCCTCTTCTTAGAGGGGATGCAATATCGGTCCACTGGAATGATTTTAGGGATTCTCCTATGAAGAGATGGAGTAGAATGGGTCTATACCTTCAAGTGTTTAAGAAGAATGAGTGGTGATCTCATGTAAGATTGGTGTTGACAGAGTAGATGCTGAGAGTCTGTTTTCCCAGACAAGAGAGTCTTAAAATAGGTAGCATGATCACAAGATGGTTGACATTTCAGGACTAAAATGAGAAATTTGAGTCTTTTAAGCTGTGTAGTCCAATTTTAAGCCTCAGTCCAGTGCATTTTGGACTTGAAACATTGGGCTGTAAAGTGATATTCAGTTTAGCAAGTAGCCTCCAGTTTATTGAATAGCAGAGCAGACTAGAAGAACCAAATGGCCTGCCTTTTTAATGTTCGTGATGAGCATTTAAGAGGTTAATAATGAGGACAGATATTGTGCCATGGTTACAGTCAAGTGGAATTGGTCAGCGTGACCAAGGCAGGCTCAGTGCTTTTGGCAAGACAGAAACTGATTGTAGTGATAAACAGGATGAATTGAATATGTCAATCAGCACAATGATGCGCTCCTGCCTACAGTCATCCTTGCTTAAGTTACTTAACACTACTCAGACCTGGCATCAAGCCTTTCATCTTTGTTGTATGTTAAGCTCAGATCTGCACGTTTCTCATTTCCAGGGTTGTATATCAATAGGTAACGTGGAGACCTTCACAAAATGACAGCAGCTCTAGAGCTGTTTGTTTCTTATATAAATGAAATGTTACTGTAGAAATCTGATATTATTTTCACACCATTTGAAGTTTCATCCTCGTTGAACTTGATCACGGTTTTATATCTGATGCCTACAAAGTAGAGATATGCTAACCTTTCTTTGCAAGATGTAAAATTGCTCCTTTAGCACACTGCATGTTTATGTGGACTGACTAGATTTAATTTCAATTAAATCTACAAAGTTTTACTTTTTAGTATTTCTCTGGTTAAACAATGACTGGTGCACTTTGTTTGAGACCAGATAGGTTTTCAATAAATATATTGAAGATTCTGAGCAGTCTGTATGTGCAGATGGTGGCAAGTCTAATTAATATTAATGTCTTTTTATTAATACGATATTCACCTGACTTTTTTGTTTTTAAACTTTTTTCAATTCTTTCCAGTTTTCTCCTGTTTCTCATTACTAATTTCTCTCTCATTCCATCTCTCTTCCCTGACTCAGCCAGGCATTGGATGTCCTTTCCTCCCCAAGGAGCCATCCCCCTCTCAAAAGTGACTACTCTCCCTCCCTCTGTCTGCCCTTCAACATCACCATCACCACTGCCTCCCCATCCCATACCCCTCCCTGCTGCAAAAAATTCTTGACTGGACATTGCTGTGAAGCTAGTGTCCAACTGCTAAGATCAATTAACATAGCAGAATCAATCAAACGGATTATTCCTGTTTCTACCTACAACAAGTTTGTTTCTACTTTTCCACAGCTACTAGTTGTAATTCAGGTCCTCCTCCTCCTCCCTCTGCACCCCTGCCCCCAAAAAAAATTAACATTATCCATTGGAGCAACTCGACTCAGGCTGGCATTGCACGTGCTAAGATCCTCTGACCACTTAGACTGAGAATCAAGTGTGAAACTTATTTGCTTGGTTTTACCACTGCCTTAGCTGAATCTTTTGAATCCTGATTGTGTGGAATTTTCATAACTTTCTTTTTGTAGGACGTGTCGTGCTTGAACAGGGATCCTTCCAAAGTTATTATTGTGGACTGTAAAAAAGAAGCTTTCAGCCTCCAGCCCTTCAATGGTATTGCACTAAAGAAATGGGATGGAAATTCTGATGACCGAACCTTGTATGAACTTGCAGCATTCCTGAAAAGTAAGCTCCCATCTGCCAGCTGGTTGGTAATGTGTTTTGTTCTATGGATTTTCGTTAGTGAGCTTCCCTCAAGTGTTATGACACCAAGTCAAATTAGCTGATGGTTGCATAATTTTTTAAAAGTCTGAACTTAAGCCCCCTCCCTCTCCCTCTCCCACACCACTCTTCTGTCACTCACCCACACACACACACACACACACACACACACACACACACACTCTTCTGTAGTCGAATAAACACAACCTCTACAAGTTTGCATAACAAATACTGCAACTGGTACCTTAACAGTGAATCATAGGAAAGCTGCAAGGAGGCATATGTGTCCAGGACCTTTGGGTCAATTATGACAATCTGGTTATTTGGCCTTTGTGTTTTATTAATGTATTTTTTTCCTCCTCTTTTCACTATTGATGTAGATTAACTCATTCACCATGCATTGCCATTGTGATGCCACTTGCAATAGATCATGTTGCTGCAAGCAGCTGCAGTGATGCCATCTGGCATCTTTTTAGGACCAAGGTCCACGGTGGGAACAATGCCAAATGGCTCCTTTAGTTATGAATGAGTTAAATATTTGTTGTGCCTTTGAATGAACTCGAGTAAGAAGGTCACCAAAGGCTAAAGAGAAGCTGTGACACTGAAGGTTTGAAGAGGATCCGGTGTGTTTAAAATTGCATTGTATTGAGCTAAATTTTGTCCCACTCTCATTAGCATTAAATTTAACACTAAGGCACCTAAGCTATAGACTTTTCTGCTGCTTTCTATCAGACTATTGGCTCCACTGGGAAGAGTAACATCAGAAGAAACCCTGTAATGCAAATTACCCAGTGACCATTGTATGTGAAAAGCCCATTACAAGCTGTCTTTCATAAGATGCTTCTCACAGGATGTGTCCGAACTAAATAGGTACTGCTTCAGTACTTAACTGCTGTCTAGAGATTGCCTGTGAGCTGGCTGACCCGTTCAACTCAGAATATGAGCAGCAATGTGCTTTCTATTTCACTGACGTGATTGCAGCTTTACAGACATCAGGCCCCAGCCTGACAAGTAAAGCCACAATTCACAACTATTTTTTTGAATAGTTTCCCCTCTTGTATCTACTTCATGATAGGCAGAGGGCTTAACAACTGTAACATGAACAAAAACATTATTTGTTGAAATAAAATAATTTAAGGGACATGAGAATTTAAAGTAATGCACTTGAGAAGTGGAGGGGTGTGTTTGAATGCCTTTAATGGTATTGAGAAACTGACGAGAAACCAAACATTTTCTCTTGAAGATCGGGAGGGTTTGAGGATTTAAAGCCAAGTCACTTGCTGGATTATGAGCAGCCAGTTGTTTACACGTTCTCCACAGGGAGTCAATGAATCAGAAGAGGTCATCTGGCTGATGTTGCTTCCCTAACTTGGGAGCATTTCCCCCACCCCAGCCAAGTAAGGGTGGGATGAAAGGAGTTCATGATTGAGTGTCTCAGTTCAAGAATGTGACGGCAAGGATTGAAGTGAATCGCTGTTTGTTGCGGGGAGATATTATGAGCTACTGTTACATGTCTCTTGGTAATGAACTTAAATGCATAATAGACTGAAAGCTGGGAAGAAGTGCATGAACCTGGAGCATCCCTACAACATGGATTACTGCATCAGGTGGAATGAATTCTCACTGAAACACTTTCCTAAAGTCATCGTTCTCACTGAGATGGAGATGTCACCGTAATTTTATTTAATTACTTGGAGAGTGATTTGAAGTTCCATACTCTCTCTCTGTGGCCTCATTGATGTGACTCAGACCATGTACTTCAGACATGAATGTACCTGATCTCAAGATGCAGCTCTCTGAACCTAAATATGTTTCATGTTTTATCTTGATAACTCGGAAACTGGAGCTATTCTTTATAAATTTTGTATTTTGGAGAAGCGTATTCAACTTAAAACCTGTGCTCCCTAACAGCTTAGTAGATAAGAAAGAGGTGGTGTGTGTGCAGCACCTTTTACAAGTTCAGACTATTCAAAATACTTCACAGTCAATTAATATCTTTTGGGGTGCACTTACTGTTATTATACAAGCTAGAAGTGCAGGGGAGGAAAATGACTGAGAGCTTGAGTGATAGGAGACCCAATTGTAAAGAGATTTCTGTGGCAGCATAAGATTCTTGAATGGTATGACCCTGGTACCAGGGTCAAGAATGTCTCAGAGCAGCCGCAGGGCATTCTGAAGGGGGATAGCCAGCAGTCATGGTGCATGTCAATACTAACAACATAAGTTTTTAAAAAAAAAAAAGTGAGGTCATGCAGAAGAATTTACAGAGTTAGGTTGTAGGTTAAAGAAGAAGACTGCTAATCTCTGGATTTCTTCCAGTGCTGCATGGTACTGAGTATAGAAATAGTAAGATAGGATGCACGCATTGCTAAAGGGCTGGTGTAAAAGAGAGGGTTTTAGATTTTTTTGGATCATTGGGACATCATCTGGGGTAGGTGGGACTTGTATGAGCTGGACAGGTTGCATCTGAACTGGAATGTGCCCAATTTCCTTGTTGGGAGTTTTGCTCGTGCCACTGGGCAGCTTTTAATCAAATTGGCAGAGGGTGGGGCACAGGTGTAAAGTAGGGAGCAAGGTCCAATTAGATGTAGAAGGAATGTTAGTACAGTCCAAAATGCAGAGAAGACACGGGAGGTTCAGAAAACTAAACTGCATCTATTTTAATGCAAGGAGTTTGAGTGGTAAGGTGGATGAATTTAGACTGTTGATCAGCAAATGGAAATATGATATTGTAACAATCACTGAGAGATGGTTGAAGAAAGGACAGGGCTGCCACCTCAACATTCTAAGGTGTCAAAGTTTTAGGTGCAATAGGAAGGGATTAAGGGAGGTGGGAGCACTGCATTATTGATAAAGGAAACCATATTTTTGTGATTGGAAGCTTGTGACCAGTGTTATACCATAGGGATTTGTGCTGGGACCTTTGCAGTTTGACGTGTACCATAATGACTTGGATGTGAGTATAGAAGCTATAATTAATAAGCTTGCAAGTGACATGAAAATTGGTCGTGTTGTTGATATGAGGATGATCTTGGGCGACAGTCTGATTGATCAGCTGATAAATTGGGCAGACCAGTGGCAGATGGAATTTAATCCTGATGTATTTTGTGAGGTCTAATAAGGGAAGGATATATGCAATGAATGGTAGGTCCCTAGGAAGTCCTGAAGAACAAAGATATCTTGTTATACAAGTCCATAGATTCCTGAAGATGTCAGCACATGTAGACAAGATGGTGAAGAAGACAAATGGGATGCTTGTCTTTATTAATCAGGGCATAGAATATAGGAGCAAGGAAGTCCTATTACAACTTTATAAAACATTGGTCGGGCCATAGATGGCATACTAAAAGCAGTTCTGGTTGCCACACTATCAGAAAGACATAATTGCACTAGAGTGGATGCAGAGGAGACTCACCAGGATATTGGAGGAACACAGGCCAGGCAGCATCAGAGGAGTAGGAAAGCTGATGTTTCAGGTCGGGACTCTTCTTCAGAGGATGGGGGAGGGGAAGGGGATTCTGAAATAAATGGTGGGGGGGGTTGCAGAGATAGCAGATAAATAGTGGAGCGGATAGATGG
>NC_063370.1:15294061-15316791 GCF_021869965.1 Rhincodon typus
TTTTTTTTTTTTTTTTTTTTTTGTAGGAAAGCTAACGTTTCAGGTCGGGACCCTTCAGAAACCTTCTGAAGAAGGGTCACGACCTGAAACGTTAGCTTTCCTACTCCTCTGATGCTGCCTGGCCTGCAGTGTTCCTCCAGCTCCACATTGTTATCTCTGACTCCAGCATTGGCAGTTCTTGCTATCTCTCACCAGGATGTTGACTGGGATGAAAATCTCAGTTTTGGGGATAAGCTGTGTTTGTTTTCCTTGGAACGGAGGAAGCTGAGGACGGATATGATTGAGTTATATAAAATTGAGAGATATAGAGTGGATCATTAGAATCTTTTCCTCATGGCAGCTGTGCCTAAGACCAGAGGGCTTAGAACCATATAAATTTACAGTACAGAAGGAAGCCACCTGACCCATCATGTCTGTACCAGCTCCTGAAAGAGCTACCTAACTCATTCCATTCTCCAACCCTATCTTTGTAGCCCTCTAAATTCACCACTTTCAAATATATATCCAGCTCACTTTTGAAACCTCCTACAGAATCCACTTCCACCACTCTCCCAGGCAGCATATTCCAAATCCTAACGTCTGAGTAAGGAAGTTTTTCCTCATCTCACTCTGAGCTCTCTTGCTGGCAGTCTTGAGATTGTGACCCTCTAATTACTGACATAAGTTCAATGTGAGAAGTAAGAGCGTGCAGGAGACAGGTACTCGCAACATTGAGGAAGCATCCGAATGAGTACTTAAAATGCCAGGGCATAGTAGGCTGTGGACCAAGTGCAGGTAATTGGGATTGGTGTAATCTGTTGGTCAGCATTGGATGGGCCAAAGGGCCTGTTTTGATTCTGACATTTAATGTCTGGCATGTGAATGAAGGATGACTATTTAACTGAAATACTTTACACACCAAGATGCTGTACAAAGGGATTTATTTTAATCTTCAGTAGATTGCAGTTTGAATTGGCATTGGACAAGTGATTCATTTCTTTATAGTCTCATGGAGGAAATGTACATTATTGATGGTGGAATTTTCTTTCAGTTGGATTTAATTGGTACCTGGTATCCAATTTAAAGTGAATTTAAAAACTTGTCCAAAATGATCAGTAGAACAGATTTTCCCCAAAAAAGCAGATATTCGGTGACCCCAGTAACCTGCTTGATAAAATATGCGTATTTGAGGTATTTTGAAATCATGGACATTGTCTGTTGTTCATCATCATTTGCCAATCTTGCATGCACTGAGACCTTTTGCAACTTAAAACACATGACACCTAGATGAGGGCAGGGCAGCAACAGGTTTTTTTCTGATGAAAATAGTTTCTGTGGAATGAAGACCTCTTTACCCAGAATCTCTAGCAACAGAGAAGTTGCCTTATCTGTGAGATTAAATACTTATATGGCTCTATGCTCAGAATCAAGGGATTTATCACTGTCTGGAAGCTTCGTAGCAAACTCCTTTTGACTTTAAACAGCCTGTTCTGTTGTTTGTTTCAAAATCCACTGCTTCCTTTTGAGCTGAGCTCACCAGCCTTTTGAATAAAGTGGGTACAGGCAGCATGCTCATTCATTCACTCCTGTCTTACCGTGACCCTGTTACCATCATCTTCCCCTCCAATATTAAATCCTCTCCTTTGAGGATCTTTGGCTTTGGGGAAGGTCAGAGGAGATTTTGCTGCCTCATACCTGTTTTTCTGCTGCCTTCTAAAGTGGACAGACAAGTCCACAAATCTGTCATCCTACAACCTCACTGCTTAACCAAAATATCTGCACTTTGATCCCAATACTCGAGATGTGTATGTTTTCTCACCCAAATTTTCTCGATCCATTCCAAGATTTCCCAAGCAGAACTGAGAAACTTAGGCCATTACCGAAAGTCCACTTTGCTCAAAGTGAAAGCAGTTCAAAATGAAACATGAGTTTAAATTGCAAGGTTATTATGTAAGATACGTTCTGTGGTGTGTGCAACAGCGAGTCAAAACATTCTTGCAAGGTATTTTAACTGATTATAACCTTGGTGCTTTATTCACGTTTGTTTGTTTGCTGTTGCAATGTTTACAATAATCATTTTGAAAATAGGGGCACACAAATAAAGGAACATCTTGTGCCAATACTGAAGCTGTCTGAAAGAGGCTTCGCTATAATTTTAAAAAGTATTATCTAGTCATTGATCTCCTTTTGCTGTTTGTTGGCTGCCTTGTTTGCCGGCTCAACAGCAGTGACTATAGTTCAAAAGTAACTATTGATTGCAACAGCATGTATTTGGAACAAATGCACTTTGCACTTTACAGATGCTAGTTTTATTCTTTCATTTCTCTGCCCTGCTCCCTTGACAGCTAGACAGAATTCCAGCTAAGTAATTCCACATTCTTTCTTTGAAACTGGCTGTGACTTAGCTGGTGTTCTGAAGAGAAGTTGCCCTAGTACCCATCTCTGGGAAGGAGAAATATTTCGGCTGTTGCTCAAAGGGATCACTTTACTTCCTCTAAGTGTTGTAATCGGCTAACTCCGCACAGGCCAGAGAGCAAACCTAAAGCTGGTTTTACTCTCACCCATGCCAACAATAATTCCGCTTTCTTCTGAATACAATGAAATGTATTGAGATATGGATCCATCATGAGTCTTCCGCACCTTGACAGAGTTGGCATTCTTAATGCATGAGCTTGGAGACTATCACAGCCGAATTTGATCTAACCTCATCTGAAGTTCATACAGCAAGGATCATTGGATTGGGTGCAATTGATTTTTCCACCTCAAACAAACAAACTGAGACCCATTGCACTTGACCTATTACTGTGCCAGCTTGGACTTGGAACATAATTCAAACAGGGACTTTTGATAGATAGTGAGATCTAACCACCAAAACCCTGTATAATTACACATGGAACTATCTAGACAACATCCTTGGAGCCATTTTCTCTTGGAGCTACAATGAAACATTCTAGTTCTGATTTGGATTTCAGGCTTTCATTCTAAGGGGTTATGGTGATGTTTTAATGTTTTGAGTGGTCATATGAAGAAGGCATTAGCCCTACCTCACTTTCTCTTGTATTGCATTGCAGCAATTGCAATGAATGGAGTTGAAGATATAAGAACTGTACTGGAGAACTATGCTCTAGAAGATGATCCAATTGAAGCATTTAAGAAGAGACAAGAACTGTTAGCGCAGGTGAGAGTTCATCTCTGTCAGGATGTAAATTTATCACCATACTGTTACAATGCAAAAGTAAGCAAATTAATTTTCCATAATATTATTGACACCTGTTTTGTCAGTTTTTTTTATTACCTGGCCACTTGATGCTGAACTTACCATGATTAATAATTTGTTCTCTCTCTAATAGGACAGCAGTCTTATGGGACCATAGTGACATTACTTATTAAGCACTTATGTCCAAGTCACTTGTTTGGGAGTTATTTTTTGGTCTGTTCCCATTTTGGAAGTTGTAGAGCCATCAATGTTCACAGAAAGGCTAACAACAGAAATTGGCAATCTCTCAGTGTGAGGAGCAGCAAGTAGTAATACCAAGAGACACTCCTCTCACAGAGATTGCCCAGTCTGTTTTCAGTGCCTCTGTTTCAGTGATCGTTAGCCTAGAATTCCATATCGTGCCAGTTGAAACCCTAATAGTCTTGATCCTGTGCTGCGAAATGACACTGCTAACTTAATAAAACCTTGGATTTTATTTAAGAACTATTGTCCAGTAGTTTCACTCGGGCATGAGCTCTCTAGACAGTCAGGTCATGTGACATTACATCACTTCCTGCAATGATGTGTACGTCTCATTGAGACATCACATTTAACCCCTGTGTACCACAGGACCGATTTGGACAGATTTTCTTCATTCTGTCGAGAAGCTCTCAGAGACTGATCATCATTCCTGTTGAGGGTCTCCTGTTTCGTGTCAGCTGATGGACCATGGAGGTGTCTCAGTCAAGTACAATCCTCTATTCTTACCCATGATAAGTTGGATAGTGATCAGGAGCTGTAACCAAGAATCCCTTTCTCATCTCAGAATAGCGAAGCCAGTTGTTTACTGCCACCCATTTGAGATCTGCTAGTTTAAAGTAAACTAGGGATTGATCCCTGGTACATCCTTGTCTGTTTGTCTGTCACTGGAAAAATCATTGTTTATTTTTTAATTGATTCTGAATCCATTGCCTAGTTTCTTCTGCTTTTAAGGCATCCTTATGCTTGGGTGCTTGTCCTAAACCAACCTTACAGTTTAAACCACGCAGTAATTTTGAAAGGTTTTGCCCTGTGTAATGCATACCTTAACAGACAGTAAAAGCCTCTATCAAGTGCAACCTCCCAAATATGAATGTAAATAACCTTGTATGGTGACATGTTTTTATGGCAGTAGGTGGTTATTCAAGAAATTCATTTAGTGTTTTGTGCCATGTAAATGTAGACAGTTACATGTACCAAAGGAAACTGATTCCAAAATGCTATGAGATAATCAAATTACTACTTAATCCTAGATAGAGGGCCTTGGATAAAATGTAGACTTTTGCCTGAAATTTAACTTGTTAATGATAATTAAGGGACTTAATAACTTCACATGCATCGTCTTGTAACCTAATTTTTAACACTGCCTTTATGTGAGATAATGTACTAAAGTAGTTATTTCAAAGTAGTTTGGAAATTGCGAAAATAAATATTAAATTTCTTACATTAATTTCTACCTTTTTAAACCTATTTATTGCACACATGTATTGCCTGTTCACCTTGTACCTATATGAACATATGAATTAGGAGAGAAGTAGACTGTTCAGTTCCAAGAACATGTTCAGTCATTCAATAAAATCATGACTGCTGTGGTTATGACCTGAACTTCATTTTCCTGCCTGCTCCCAATACTTTTGGATTTCCTTAAAAGCCAAAAATCTATCCATGCCTGCCTTACAAATGTTAGGGGAGTGCAGTTCAATAGACCCTCAACCCTCTGAGAAAAATAATTCTCTCATTGCCATCTTAAATGGGAAAACCTTTTTTAAAATTGTCATCCAGTTCCAGTGTCAAAGCTATTAAATTTCATTACAAAATTTCCATGTGACCAGTTCTAGTATTTGTTTGATTGGCAGCTTTTTTTTTTTTTATTTAATGCACTGATACATAAATTCTCCTTCATCTCAGCCATGATGCAGTGCATAGAACTCTGAACCTCTGAGTTAGAAGGTGCTGAGTGCTCAGCACAAAATCTAGGCTGGCATTCCAGTGTGCAAGTGCTTCTGTGTCAGAGCCACGCCATCTTTGGATGAGATGTTAAAGTAATGCCCTGTCTGCTGTTTCTGGTGGACATGAAAGATGGCTGTCTTAATATTGGAAGGAGAGCAAGCCCTGTATTGGGCAGTATTTATCTCAACCAACATCACATCTTTTTTTTTAAAAAAAAAAAAAAAAAAAAAAAAATCTGGTTCTTGTCTTGTTGGAATCCTTAGGAAATGTAGAAGCCATTTTTTTCCCATATATTAGAATAGGGATTACATTTCCCTGACTACTTCATGAAAGGTACTAGACCAGTGCAAGTTCTTTGGGGATTGTTTCAGAGCTATCCATAAACATTGTCCAAATCCTCACCTCATCTGATGCTGGAACACTTATCTATGGGTTTGTTCCCTCCAGACATTATTACTGAAATACTTTCATGCCGCACTAGCATGTTCTATATAAACTGAGGACATTCACAACCTTGCATGTGCCTTCACATGAATCCGATCCCGTCACCGTTCTGCATGGGCTCCAAGTCAAGAGTGGCCACTATTTAAATATTCTTGAACTTGTTTTTTGAATGCCTCCTTGGCTTACACCCTCCACATCTCTCATCTCCTTCTACCTCATAGCACATTTGTACATCTGTGTCTCCAATTCTGGCCAATTTTAATCGCTCCATTGTTGGCAGCTGTGCCTTCAGCTGCCAAGTCCCTAACTTCTGGAATTCCTTCACTAAAGCTCTGTGTGTCTATCTCTATCTCTTGTTTTGTTTACTCCTTTAAGATTCTTAATAAACATACCGTTCTAACAAAGCTTTTGGTCAACTGTCCTAACACATCCTTCCATTGATGAACTGTTAAATTTTTTAATGCTCCAATGAAGTGCCTAGAGATATTTTACACTTGCTTCTTGTCATCCACTGATTCACTATCGGTATACTTATAAGGTCAGCCCAGGCCTCATCTTTTCTTTCCTCAGACACTCATCTGGTCTGATCACAAAGTCCTTTGCAGTCAATAGGAGAGTAACATTGGAACAGTATCCACACTGTTATCAGTGGGAAGTCCATGCCCCAATCCCTCATGGATAATGGTAGGGCAGCACAGTGGCCCAGTGGTTAGCACTGCTGCCTCACAGCGCCAGGAACCTGGGTTCAATTCAGCCCTCGGGTGACTGTCTGTGGAGTTTGCACATTCTCCCTGTGTCTGTGTGGGTTTCCTCCGGGTGCTCTGGTTTCCTCCCACAGTCCAAAGATGTGCAGGTTTGGTGGGTGGGCAATTTAGCATGCCCCATAGTGTTCAGGGATGTGTAGATTTGGTGGATTATAGGGGGATGTGTCTGGGTAGGATGCTGTGAGGGTCGGTGTGGACTTGTTGGGCTGAAGGGCCTGTTTCCACACTGTAGGGATTCTCTGGTCTTTGAATGATGTGTTCTCTGCAAATCGCACCATGTAAATGTGTTGTTGGTAGTTCTCAGCTTGCCTCCCTTAATAAGAGTATCTGAAACACTGAATGGATTTAGCCAAGCCAAAGACTGATCTCTTTTTGTTTCTGTTCCCCAAAACCAGGAAGAACAGCAGAGAATAACTGATCGATCGCAGCAGAAATCTTCTGGCCTCTCCTTGGGATCTTTGACAAGCAAACTATGGCAGCGGTCCAAACCACAGTAACAAGCCTGACTTCCAGTCCTACCCTCCTACTGTATTATCTAGAAAAGTCTGACCTATTGCTCCAAACTGGATTGAGCATGGTGGTATTCACCACAAGATTCTGCATATGGTGAAAGCTGTTACCGGATAGATTCTGGTTAAAAATTTCATACCGTGCTAGCTCTTTGGCTGGTAGGGTTAGACATGCGTGGCCACACAGAGGTGGAGTATTGATCATTATTACCCATGACAAGTCCTGATATTGGCAGCCATTTTAAACGTACTGGCTTGATTTAAATACCAAGGCAAAGTCACATTTGATCCACTGTCATTAGCTTGTGTTTTAGTTAATTGGAAGAATAGTTTTTTTTTAAACTGTAGTTTTTTTTTCCACAAGCCTGCAGTTAAACTGTGATTACACCTCAGGGTGGGGAGAATCCAATTGTCTTATCATTGTGAATAGTACTATTAAATGTACCAACCATTAAAACTGCACACAGATTTTTAGACAGTGCCTGTGAAATGGTGTCTACCAAAATATACTGTACCTTTCCTTGTACAATCAATACAGTTTCATTGCCTTTAACATTCTGTAAATGATGTGCATAAGAAGCAGAATGTAGTTCAGTGAGGAGTTTAATAAAATTATGAAGACAAGCAACAAGGTATATAAAATTGTACACGAATCTCATGACAGTTCAAACCAGCATTGAAGTATCTTCGGAATCTGTTCCATGTTTTTAACTGTAGTGTGTCTTTCATTCCCAGTTTGCTGTGATAACATTGTTATAGCATGTAGTGGCTGTGCTTATTTTAGTTAACAACGGACCCATATGTGTTGCATGAGCAATTTGAAACTTTGAAAATTAATTTTGAAAGGTATAAATTTAAAAGGGTATCTTAATTGCTTAGATCCCTCGCAAATCTTACAACCCTACTTAACATTTAATTCCTTTCTTACTCCCTTTTCAGGATTGCTAATATTGTATACCTCTAATCCCCAATCAGGAGATAAGACAGGTGGCCTCTAAGTTTCTGAAAGCACTGTCCATATGTACACTGGTCAAAGAGGCTTGTTGGAGGATTTAAACAAGTGTTTTGGAATGGTCAGGAGAAAAGGGTGGGCTTAATTGAAGAATTGCTTGTGTTCCTTTTGAGATATTTTTAAAGATTAAATGCAGGGAAGCTATTTCCTCTGGTCGGTGAGGGAGGGGGAAGCATAATTTTAAAATTACAGCCACATCATTCAGAAGCGATATCTGGAAACACTTCACACACCCCACAAACACGTTAGTAGAAATCTGGAACCCTATTCGTGCACAAGGCTGTGGATTCGAAGAGCCAGAATGGAGTTGGTTGGTTTTTGTTGAGTCCTGAGGATATGGATTCATAACAAGTAAATGGTGTTGACATACTGATCAGTGGTCTAATTAAATGGTGGAGCTGGCCCAAAAGCCTGAACTCCTGATCTTTGTAATGTGTGATGTTTTATTAAATCTCTGCTTAAACCTAACTGACGTTGTAACCAAAGTTGAATTATTTTTGTTTTAAAGGGAAAGTGAAATTTATTACTGAGGGAAAGAATAGCTTCTAATTGGTAAAGGAGGAGAGAAATAAAATCCATTACAATTTAAATTCCAATACACAATTACAGAGATTATATATGGTTCCTAAAGCTTTTGAACTGGTCTCCAAATGCCATTGTAACTAGTGGGTCTTTTAAACTAGCCATTAAATTACCTGGATGTCTGGAGTTATTCACTTCTTTCACTCATCACTCCCTCTGACAGTTGAAATTATAATCACATAATTGGGATATGACAAAGTAAATTAGAATAATGGCAGCAATGTGCTATACCACTACTTCCCATTTTATAACACCGGTCTTTAATGCTCCACATAAGCCTCTTCCTATTTGTATTCATCTCACATTAGTACTTGTATTTCTTTCTAACCTCTTGTACTTAATCATCTTCCATTTAGATGCAACTTGGCAACTTTCCTTTGCCATTGTGTATGGTAGCAAGCCTCATATCCTCAGCATTCAAGATTAGTCCCCTGGTCTTTTAATTAGTAAACAGTTAGAAGATGTATAATTCAATCATCTGGGATGTACCATACGAATTCCTGGCCATTTATTTTTTTCTCTTGAATATCACTGTTGCTGCAGAATCTCCTAGCTCCAGTCGGGATCCACTACTTTGTCTGATTAGTCAGTCCTCAATTAGAAGTGTTGGCAGGCTCATAGAGTATTGAAAGGCACTCTTGTCAATCATGATCCTTTCTACACTCCTTTAAGTATTTACTAAAGAGCATTCATGTCCAGGTTACTTGGCTGAATTGTTTTTCTAATACTCTCGACCATTGAATTTTAGTGCTGCTCTGTCTGAGGTCCATAACCCAGTCGGGATTAAGTTCCGGACCTTCCAAGTCTGTGTATCTCTGAACAATTCCACATTGGGTAGCTAACCATTCTGTCACCGTACTAATTATGTTACATAATGGGGGAATTTTCTTATCTTCTCTTCCAGGATTACAGGCTTGTGTTAGTTAGTACCACAGTTACTGTCAGTTCTGTGGTACATAAATGTAAATGTAAACCAGTTGGACTGCTTGGAATATTTCTTGCTGTAATTTTTATGTAGTGATACAAAAAAAAGTTATCACAGAAACCTAAAGTAGGAGTGTCAGAGTTTTCAGTTCGAAGTGTGTGATTTGGAGCCACCTTAGAAAACTGAATCCCTTTAGAAACTTATTGGGATACATCTGAAGTTGTTGCTACCAGCAAGTCTTGGATTTCTGATTTAGGATTTATCACCAGAGAGTTCAGGAGCATCCTCCAAATACACAAGGCCACGCCAAAGCTAGACCTGATAATAGGACTGAGTTGCTTGAGACTTTAAGTGGACATTTGGTTGGGGAAGGGAGGCTAGCCTTAGATCATTTTAACAATTTGTTTGACTTGGACTGAAGCATAATCGTGTCCTTGTCTGTGAGAAACACTGGATAAATCACAAGATAGTGATCAGGTTGATTTCCTTCAGTAGCCAAAGGATTCTGAAGCTGGTTATCACTCCAATGTCTACTCTAGCTGAGATGAGGTAAATTATTCTTAGTTAGGAGGGGTGGGGTACAGGTAAGTATGAGAGTCTCCCAGTGGAAAGTGAAACTAAAAGAAGTCAGAGGGCTTTTTTTTTTTTCAATGCTTGTTTTGTTTTTGTCACTTGTGCTACCTTTCTAATGATTGCTCATACTGATTCTTGCTATCCTCCACCATTCAGGCATTTGGTTTGTGATGTTAGCTGGTTTTAGGAAGACATTAAGCCAATCTGCAAATGTGAAGTTTTGTATTTCTGAGGAACAGTATCAAGTTTGGGGGTTTTAATGCTATAACCTGATTTCCTCCATTTCTTTTAAACTTGTCAGTACTCCGTAGTTGGATTGAGATGCCAGGTTCAATTTCTAACCTGTCAAAGACAATCACTGCAGTTGATGTTGCAGTGCAGTACTAATGAGAGGGAAACCAGACGGTGATGCTACTCCAGATTAATATCCTTAACCCCTGATGCAGATAGTATGTAACAATCTTTATAAATGACTTGGATGAGGAAGTGGAAGGGTGGGTTAGTAAGTTTGCCAATGACACAAAGGTTGGTGGAGTTGTGGACAGCGTAGGGGGCTGTTGTAGGTTGCAACCGGACATTGACAGGATGCAGAGCTGGGCAAGGAAGTGGCCGATGGAATTCAACACAAAAGTGTGAAGTGATTTATTTTGGAAGGTTGAATTTGAATGCTGAATACAGGGTTAATGGCAGGATTCTCAGCAGTGTGGAGGAACAGGAGGGATCTTGGGGTCCTTGTCCATAGATCCCTCAAAGTTGCCACCCAAGTTGAAAGGGTTGTAAAGAAGGCGTATGGTGTTTTGGCTTTCATTGGCAGGGGAATTGAGTTTGAGCCGTGAGGTTATGCTGCAGTTCTATAAAACTCTGGTTAGACCACACTTGGAATATTGTGTTCGGTTCTGGTTGCCTCATTACAGGAAATATGTGGAAGCTTTAGAGAGGGTGCAGAGGAGATTTACCAGGATGCTGCCTGGACTGGAGGGCAGGTCTTATGAGGAAAGGTTGAGGGAGCTAGGGCTTTTTTCATTGGAGCGATGAAGGATGAGAGGTGACTTGATAGAGGTGTACAAGATGATGAGAGGCATAGATAGAGTGGATAGTCAGACTTTTTCCCAGGGCAGAAATGACTATTACAAGGGGACATAATTTTTAGGTG
Organism: Rhincodon typus; assembly: GCF_021869965.1. Classification (NCBI taxonomy): domain Eukaryota; kingdom Metazoa; phylum Chordata; class Chondrichthyes; order Orectolobiformes; family Rhincodontidae; genus Rhincodon; species Rhincodon typus. Next base: position 15,305,188 of record NC_063370.1, read on the forward strand.
ATTGGAGGAAGGTATAGGGGAGATGTCAGAGGTAGGTTCTTTACCTCTGGCAGTGGTAGTGGGAAAAGCACATGGAGGATAGTAAAATGTAGGGTTTGCAGGGTAGATTGATCTTAGTAGGATAATTGGTCGGCACAACATTGTGGACCGAAGGGCCTGTACTGTACTGTGCTGTTCTATGTTCTTTAATATTGGGTGAGGACAAATTATTGTGCATGCTTACTGCACTCTTTAATACCTTGGGGTTTTGGTGCTGATGTAGTTATGGGCCAACATTATCAGCTTCTAGTGGTAATTCTGGAATTTTTGTCAGTTATCTTTGTTGAGTCAGAATTGTGGAATCCTGTTTCTTGAACATGTAGCTGAGGCAGCTACTCCCATCTGCAAATGTTTTTAAAAAATAACCCAAGGTCACCCATTGTGCAAAACTGATGAGTGAGTGTCCTGACCAATATTTTTGATTATTCACTTGTTCCACATTAGCAGCTTTCTCACTCTCAGGATAGGCAATGTAAAAGTAAATTATCACTTATTTTGCTGAAACTTAACACAACTGTATATTGTAATTGTTTCCAGATATGCATGTGGAATCAAAGTACCCTTCTTACAAAATCCTCACCTGTCAGTGCATTAAATTTTAGTGTTTGTTCCTCTGTCTCCTGCCTTCCTGGTCAGCTAATCTAACTAGTGTAAGTCTAGCTGTGTCCTTGTAAAATTGGAGCAGGGCTGCAGTATGTGTCAGCAGTGTGACAACAGCTTTGTCCTTGTATCCTAAACTGCATTGCCAAAGTTCTTTTAACAAATGTGTTAAACCACCTGCCTTGTTGTGCAATAAAACCAGCTCAGTGCAGTAGTTTTACTGATTTGAGATTATTGTGATTCTTCCCATCAGAAAGAGGAAGATTACCACACTTTCACCCTTTCCTGGGCTACGTTTCCTTAACCAATGGTCAGTTTCCAATGTCTTGTGGTCATTATCCATGTTGAAATAGGAGTAGGCCTTAAGCCATCTGAACTTGTTCTTTGAACCTCTTGATGCCCATAGCTAACAAAAAAAACTGATAAAACAAAGAATTGGACATCTGAAACAAAAGCAAATTGCTGGTGAAATTCAGCAGGTCTGGCAGCATCTGTGGGAACAAAGCAGAGTTAACGATTTGAGTCTGGTGACTCTTCATCGGAAAAAACTACCCTGAAATTGAATATAGTCAGAAATGACTGTGGCTCAAAACCAGGTGTCTGAGGCATGGCAGGCCAGCAGAATTGTATTCACCACATTACAATCAAGCCAGGGCCTAATCTGTGCTCTGTGAATGTAGGAGAGTATTATAAGCATACCAGCCAATACACCTTTAAAAGGAGGTAATAACCTAAGCTCAGACTGCTTAATGCTAAACAGCAGAAGGACCATGCTGCATTTATAGCTAAGCAATTGCACCACTATTGGATTAGATCAAGGCTGGTGGATAGTTGAGGTGGCTGTATGAGTATCTCATCATCATTGGCAGATCCCACACATGAATGCGAAGATCAGGTATTTTCAATCGTCTTCAGCCAACTTGATTCATCCCACATAACGTTGAGCAACAGCTGAGCTCGCTTGATACAGCATAGGCCATAACACTACAACCAAATCCTGATTATAGTTTGAAGATTTGTGGTCCAGAATTAGCCTTCCCTCCTGCTAAGCTGTTCTAATACAGCTGCAAATTTGGCATCCATTTGACAAATGAGCAAATTGCCTAAGTGCATCCTGCCTGCCAGCTAATTGCTGCTCTATCATCTCTCTCAATCATCGGAAAAGTTGTGTTGGTTAATGTGCTATCGAGTGGAACGTGCTACAGCCTGCCGACGATGCTCTGTATTGAGCTAAGACCATTTGGCTCCTGACCTCCTTGAAGCCTTGGTCCAAATGTGGACAGAAGTGTTGAATTTCGGTGGTAAGAGTGACTGTTATACCAAGGCAGTATTTCACCCAAGTGACCTTGAAAGACTGGAGTCAGTGGGGGCAGGGATTGGGGAAGAAGAGTTGTGAGTGAAAGTCCAGGGTTGGGTCCTACCTAGCACAAAGGACAATGGTTGTTGGAGGTCAGTCATCTACTCTGGGAGTTCCTCAGGGTAGTGTCCTAGGTCCAACCATCTTCAACTGCTTTATTAATGACCTTCTGTCATAAGATCAGAAGTGAGATGTTCATTGATGATTTTAAATGTTTAGTTTCACTTGGAACTCTCTAAGGGATGAAACAGTTTGTTCCTACATGCAGCAGCACTGAAATAACATTGAGGGTCAGGCTGGCAAGGGAAAACTAACATTTGTCATGTCAGGTGATGACCATAAGCAACTAGAGAGAATCTGACCACTTTTGCTATTAAATTCCACGACCATCACTGAATTCCACCTGCACTTGTCCCTGTCCCTATCCCCCAATCAAAATCCTGAGAGTTACCATTGTTCAGAGACTGAACTGGACCATTCATATCAATATTGTGAATACATGAGCAGATCAGATACTGTGGTAAGTAACTCTCCACCTGCCTCCTTTAAAACCTGTTGGCATCTGCAATGTGCATGGCAGAAGTAAGATGAAATATTCCCAACTTGACTGGCATCACTCCTGTTCTCATTATGTGCCACTGGAACACACTGGCAGTAGTGTTGCTGTCCATATCTGACAGTACCTTGTCGCGTAACAACCTTATTGGTGTATCTACACACAGACTGCGGTTATTGAAGAAAGCAGTTCACCATCTTGTCAAATTCAATTGAGAGTGGGAAATAAATCATTGGTTGTTCAGTTGTTGAGCAAATTCAAGATGAGGGTCAATAAATTTTTGGATGCTCAGGGAATTATGAAGTGTGGAAACAGGGTGAGAAGACAAAATTGGAGTCTTGGAGATAAGATTAACTATGTTCACATTGAATAGCATAGGTTAGAATAGCTGCCTCCTGTACTTTTTTTAATCATCATGACTACATTTGAATAGGGGTTTTCTCTAAGGTCTGAATAACAGTAGCTTGCAACTTCTAGAACTGTCCATTGTTTTGATTCACACATGCAAGTGACGTAGCTAATACATCATAACTAAGTCCATTGCTATTCTCTTTAGTCCTTCATTAATTCCTCTCTGCAATCCAGCCTTCATAAAATCACAGCTTTTCATTTATGTAGCATTTTCCAAATAATCAGCTATTTTAAAGCAGTTTTCAGCCAATGTAGTGCATGCAGGGAAGACTGCAGGTAATCTATGCACAGCAAGTTCCCACAAATGACAAGACGTGACCTGATGATCTGTTTTTATAGTTGATTATTGAGCAGGTCAAAATCCCCTCATCATTTGGTACTATTGGTATGTTCACTCAAACAGGTATGTGGGACCTCAGTTTCATCTACAGCACCTTCAGCTGCAGCGTTCCTCAGTACCGCACTGGAATCTTGGCCTAGATGTTTGTGTTCAAGCTCTGAACTGAAACTTGAACGCAGAGCCTTGTGATTAAGGCTTACCTAAAGGGATCAAACAGCTGACTTTCACTTCATAGCAGGCTATCAACTGAGGCATGGCTTGACACATTGTGTGGCATTTGTTTACTGTACTGCCATCCTCATTGCGATTGTGTAATTCAGCACAGACCCGATGGGTTACCTAGGTTTTTGCTGGTCCATGTGGTTTTAAGCCATACTTTTTAAATAAAAAACAAAGAATTACAGATGCTGGAGATCTGAAACAGAAGTTCTGCTAAAGCATTATTGGGCTCAAAATGTTAACTCTGCTTTCTCCCCACAGGTGCTGCCAGACCTGCTGAGTTTCACCAGCAATTTCTGCTTTTGTGTTGATCTTACACAAACCTAAGGAAGCATTTTCAACTTAAGCATGTAGGAATCGATATTCAACACTTGACAGTTTGCCTATGGAAAGGGAAAACAATTTTTGGATTTTGTCTTTCAATCTTCAAATATAGAAGTATGTTCCTCCTTAGTACACTTACTGAATGCTCCTGATCGATACCTTCAGTTTTGTTTCTGGCTTATTCTCTTTACACTCCCTCCCAAACCCCACACAAAAACACACACACACACACGAAATGTGACCTTTCAACAGACTTAATCACAACTTCAAGATTCATTAGCAAAATAATTTCTAGCTGATTCCTACTCCCTTTCCACCACCCTCCTGTGTCAGTGAAAACGTGATTAACTTCCATTTTCCAATAATTTCACTATTGTCCATCAGTGGAAGGGTAGAGTGAGTTCTCTCTGTTTGACAGCTGGGCGGCAGGTGCAGGGAGCTGACAACACAAAGGCAATTACTGGAGCATGTTGAGATAGAGAGATAAAACCACTTTTATAGATTTACTCTATGTGTATTTTAACGAGCAGTTCAAATACAAGATTTGAAAAACAGAATGCTGCTTTGGAGAAGTCAAAACCTTCGCCTCTTTTCCTCCTCCGTTCAAACTTTGCAAAGTGAAATGCTGAGATTTGTACAATCCCAAAATCCAATCCTGCTTCAAAGAGTTTCAGACTCTAATTATATTGATTTGGTTCAGAGTGCTGACAAAAAGTTCAGAAAATGTATGGTAGCAAACATTTGCATAATGCCCATTACAGAACCTCTAGTTAATCTTCTCAGTCTTTGTTAACCCAGTGTTTTGACCTGGTATGAAGTGAAAGCCACCTGTTTGATCCCTTGAATGAAACAAAATGGATTTGTGCATGGTCTGTTATTTTAGGCAAAAGAGCTGTGATCCAGTTGGTGGGTTTCCTCATCATTGGAAGACTTTTTAGCAGAGGTGACACTATAATCTTACCATTTGGAAGTAAATCTGTTTTGGTTTAACTCATTTTTATTAAATAGAAATATACACTGAAAGAAATCAGAATAATTTACATCAATCCAGATCTGTTAACCTCCCTCATCTCCCTGTCTTTGGTTCCACTGGTGCTGACCTTTATTTTAACACCGTGCATGACAACATCTTTATGCGACTGTATGCTGGGGGCAGATCCTTGTGGCACTTGCATCTTCTGTCTGTGTTCCAATGAGTACTAAAGGTTTATTTGACCTAGTGGAGCATCACAGTCTTGTTCAATCCTATTATATAGCCTACAGATGCATTTCTGTGGCAGTCACTGCTGCACTGATCAAGAACAGCAGTAATAGAGATCTACAACACAGAAAAGGGCCTTTTGGCCCATCACATCTGTGCCAGTCAAAAACACTACTTCACTGTTCTAATCTCATAGCAGCCTGGGTATTGTGTAATGAGAGAGGATTAATTAGCAACCTGAAGGCCAGTTAGGCTGACATCGGGGAGGGTGGGAGAATGCTGGAGTTAATTACTAAGGATGTAATAACAGCATTTGGAAAGTGGTGACAGGTTCAGTCCAAGTGAGCATAGCTTCACTAAAGGGAAATTATGTTTAATAAACCTTCTGGAATTTTTTGAGGATGTGACCAGTAGTGGACAAGGATGAATCAGTAGATGTTGTGTATCCGAACTTTTGACAGGGTCCCACACGAGATTAGTAAGCAAAATTAAAGCTCATGGTATCAGAGGTAATGTGTTGATATGGATAGAGAACTGATTGGCAGACAGGAAACAGAGTTGGAAATAAACGGGTCCTTTTCAGAATGGCAGGCAGTGATGAGTAGAGTACTGCAGGGTTCAGTGCTGGGACTCAGCTCCTCACAATATACGTTTATGATTTGGATGAAGAAATTGAATGCAGTATCTCCAAATTTGCTGGCAACACTGTAAGCTGGGTGGCAGTGTGTTCTGTAAGAAGGATGCAAAAAGGCTGCAGGGTGACTTGGACAGACTGGCTGAGTGTGCAAATACTTGGTAAATGCAATATAATGTGGATAAATGTGAGGTTACCTACTTTGGCAAATACACAAAGGCAGATTATTATCTGAATGGTAGCAGTTTAGGAAAAGGTGAGGTGCAACGAGTTGGATGTCATAGTGGAACAGTTGCTGAAGGTTGATATGAGGAAAGCTAATGGCATGCTGGCCTTCACAGTGAGAGGATTTGAGTATCGGAGTAAATACGGGAAGAATTTTCCTGATGTTGGGAAGTCCAGAACTTAGGGGTCATAGTCTAAGAATAAAGGATAAGCCATTCAGGACTGAGATGAGGAAGAATTTCTTCACTCAGAGAGTTGTGAAACTGTGGACTTCTCTCCCACAGGAAGCTGTTGGGGCCAATTCATTAGATAGATTCAAGAGGGAACTGGACGTGGCCCTTTTGGCTAAAGGGATCAAGGGGTATGCCAAGAAAGCGGGAGTGGGATACTGAAATTACATGATCAAGCATGATCTTATTCAATGGTGGTGCAGGCTCAAAGGGCTGAATGGCTTAGTCCTGCACCTGTTTTCTATGTTTCTATATCACCCATTCCCTTTCTGCCTGTGTATGCTTTACCTGTGGTGTGACTAGCTCACCACAAGCATTCCAGCTGCAAGGAATGTTACGTTCTTTTGCCCTTGTAACAATACTGTCTACTCACTCAGCACTAATCACAGATTGACCCTAACATCTTCACTATGTTTCTGCACTAGCAATGGAACCATGAATAATGTTTGTATTTCAAATTGTTTTAAAAGTCAAGAATAATGTGCTACAATTAGCTAATCCACTCTGATGAATTCTTCCTTTTCTCTTAAGAGTAACATCTCCTGTTTCTGATAAACTGCATCTCATTGGGTAGCATCTTGACTCTAAGTTGGAAAGTTGTCCGCTCAGATCACTTCCCCAAGAACGAAATGCAAAATTGAGCTGACACTTTCAGTGGAGTGTTGCATTGTTGAGAGTGCTGTCTTTCGGAAGAAATGTTAAACCGAGGCTCCACCTGGTCCTGCTGGTGGTTCTAAAATGTTCTGTGGCACTATTTGGAAGAACAGGGACATCATTCTTGATTACCTGTCCAATATCCCTCCTTCAACTAACGTTCATGGGAAAAAATCCAGATTATCTAGTCAGTTATTACCTGTGTGATCTTAATGTGGGCAACTGGCTGCTGTATTTCCTACATTACAACTTTACAACTTTAATTCACTAGCTGAAGAGCGCTTGGCAAGGTGTGAAGGTCACAAAAGGTGCTGTAGAAATTTTAGTCCTTCAAATTCATTCTGCCCCACTTTGTGCTCCACTTTCTCTCTTTTTCCACTTTCTCACAGATCAGGGATCTCTCCTACTGGTATCCCCTGCCATTTGTGTACATTGGAAGGATTTACAAGTTAGTCTTCAACCTGTTTGGCCATAATATGAACTTACCGTTCTTGGACATCAGATGCTAGAGAGGTGTTGAAACCAGGAATACTGATTAATTCTGATACTTCAACTAATTTCCTGGCTTCATTACCTGAAGTTAAGTCGAGGATTACCCCCCTCTCTTGGATGGCCTTCTATGTATTGGCTTAAAAAGCTCTCCTGGGTGCATTTCAAGAATTCTGCTCCCACTAAACAGTATGACTACTCCAGTTAATGTTGGGGATGCACTTCTCTGAAATTTGCCTAAAAATTTGCTGTTCTGTTTCTCTTGTACTGTTAGTGGGCCCATAGTACACTTCCAGCAATGTGATTGCTCCTTTTTGGTTTTTAAGTTACAGCAATGTTTTCATTTGAGGAGCCTTTTAAGATGTCATTCCTTCTTATTGCTGCAATTGATCCCTTGATCAATATTGATGACCCCTCCTCTCTTTTAACCATGTCTCAGTGATTGCAAATTCCAGCATACCCCCCATAATTTGTGCCCTCAATTCATCTGTCTTATTTGTTGGACTCCTTACATTAAACTAAATATCGTAAGAACATAAGAACTAGGAGCAGGAGTAGGCCGTCTGGCCCTTCGAGCCTGTTCCGCCATTCAATAAGATCATGGCTGATCTTTTTGTGGACTCAGATCCACTTACCCGCGTTCTCACCGTAACCCTTAATTCCTTTATTGTTCAAAAAAATCTACCTTTTCTTTAAAAACATTTACTGAAGTAGCGTCAACTACTTCACTGGGCAGGGAATTCCATAGATTAACAACCCTCTGGGTGAAGAAATTCCTTCTCAATTCAGTCCTAAATCTGCTCCCTCTAATCTTGAGGCTATGCCCTCTTGTCCTAGCTTCACCTGCCAGTGGAAACATCCTATCTACTTCTATCTTATCTATTCCCTTCCTCTCTACTTCTATCTTATCTATTCCAACATTATAAAAGTACCTTGTAACTAGTCTATGATTTTTCTACCTTCTTGAGTTCCTTGTTGTCCCTTCTAATTTTGGCCATTTTTCTGCTGAACCTTCTCTCTGGATCCCATTCTGTGCCAAGTTAGTTTCAGCCCTCCCCAACAGTACTAATAAACCTCCCTGCAAGGATGTTGGTTCCATTCCAGTTCAGATGCAACCCATCCACGTTGTGCAGGTCCTAATGTTCCAGAAATCTAAAGACCTCCTTCCTCTAGCCACACATTCACCTGGACTACCTCCTATTTCTACACTCACAAGCACTAGTTCCGAGATGATTACCTTTTCTGTCATGTTTCTTAATCTACTTATTAACTCCCTAAATTCTGCATTCAGGGTCTCATTCCTTTTCTACCTATGTAGTTGGTACCAATATGTGCCATGATCTCTGTCTGTTAAAACTTACCTCTTTGGAAGGCCCTGCAGCCATTTGTTGACATCAAGTCATAGAGTTGTACAGCATGGAAACAAGCCCTTCGGTCCAACTCGTCCATGCCATCCCAGACTAAATAGTCCCATTTGCCTGCATTTGGCCTATATCCCTCTAAACCTTTCCTATTCGTGTAATGTCCAAATGTCTTTTAAACGTTGTAACTGTACCTACATCTACCACAGGCAGCACCGCTGCCTCACAGCAAAAGGGACCCATGTTCGATTCCACCCTTGGGTGACTGTGTGAAGTTTCCATATTCTCCCCATATCTGCGTGGGTTTCCTCTGTGTACTCCAGTTTCCTCCTACAGTCCAAAGATCTGCAGTTTAGGCAGAATCACTATGATAAATTGCCCCATAGCGTCCAGGAATATGTAGGTTAAGTGGGTTAGCCATGGGAAAAGTGCAGGATTATGGGGACAGGGGGTAGGATCTTTTGTGGTCTCAGTGGGCTGAATGGCCTGCTTCCACACTGTAATGATTCTATGATTCAACTTCCTCCGGCAGTTCATTCCATATACACACCACCCTCTGTGTGAAAAAGTTGCCCATCATGTTCCTTTTAAATCTTTCCCTCCTCACCTTCAAATTATGCTCACTAGTTTTGAACTCCCTTACCCCATGAAAAAGACCTTTGCTGTTTATGTTATCAATGCCCCTCATGATTTTATAAACCTCTATAAAGTTACCCCTCAACCTCCTATGCTCCAAGAAAAGAGTCCTAGCCTCTCATAACTCAAACCCTCCAGTCCTGGTAATATTCTTATAAACCTTTTCTGCACCCTTTCCAATGTAATAATATCCTTCCAATAGCAGGGTGACCAGAACTGTATGCAATATTCCATACATGGCCTCACCAATGTCCAATACAGCTGCAACAGGCAACATACCATCCCAGAGATAGTAGGAACTGCCGATGCTGGAGAATCTGAGATAACAAGATGTAAAGCTGGATGAACACAGCAGGCCAAGCAGCATCAGAGGAGCAGGAAAGCTGACGTTTTGGGTCGACACCCTTCTTCAGAAATGATATACCATCATTTCAGAAATACCATCCTAGAGTCTCTTTTTGTGGCTGCAGAAGTGTCTGTTTGTCCCCCTACAATTGAATCCCCTGCCACTACAGCCCTGCTGTTCTTCTTCCTACTCTCTTGTAAAACAGACTCACTCAAGGTGTCATTAAGTTGGCTACCACTGCTTTCCCCTGCACAAGTCATGTATCCCAACAATATCCAAAATGGTATTACAACCAGGTAAATTGATTTTTTTTTAAGCAATTCTTTGGTTGATGGATAACTATTGGCTAGAAGACTGAGGAGAATTTCCCTACACTTCATTCAAAATAGTGCCATGTAACCTATTTGCATTCCTTTTTTTAACTTAAACTTGTCAGCTAAGGAATATTTAAGTGGAAGACCAAGAACATTAGTTCAGGTTTGAAAGGGTTACATTACCATGCTGGGTTGCATTGACATGGCTTTTTTTGTCCGTATTTTTAATCAACCTGCTCAGACGTGTTATGACACATCTCCAGAGCAGGTGAGACTTGAATCTTGATCTTCAGGCCCAGAGATTAGGACATTACCACAGCAATGGCGAACTCTTAGACTTGGCTTGTATTGTCTCAAGTATAGATGACCAAGGGGTCATCAAATTGAAGTGCTTAAGATGATTAAATGAGTCAGTAGGGTAGATAGAGAGAATCTAATTCCTATGAAGTAGTCATACAGAACCCAAAAGGTTAACTCTGCTTTCTCTCCACAGGTCCTGCCAGACCTGCTGAGTTTATCCATCATTCTCTGTGTTTGTTGCTCACTCCTAGATGGGGAGGGGCAGAACAAAGGAATTGGACTGTAAACAAAAAGTAGACTGTTTGGAGGTGATATTGGGAAATACTCCTTCAGAAATCAATTATTAGAAATTGGAAACTTGACAAAAAACTTTTAACACTCAATCAAATTAAAATGTCAAAACTAAGATTGATAGATTTTTGACAGGCAAAGATATTAAGGGATCCGAAACCAAGGTGGGTAAATAGAGTTAAGATACAGATTAGCCCCACAATCTAATTCCGCTAAATGATCTGCTTCTGTTCCCATGTAGCAACATGAAGATTATTAAGAAGCAGTGATTAGATGATGCAAAGCTGACATGTTAAAAGTCAGTTGAAAAAAAGTTTAAGGGTTAAATATTCATTGGCACATATTACTGCCACTAAGACTTGTGATTAAATTGATTACTACCATCAGAAGGTGCACAGGATTTTCTCCCTGATTCGCTTTAGTAAAGACTGCAACGGTCAGGATTCTAGCAGCGTAGCTATATTCAGCTCTCCTGCAGGAAGTTCAAGGCTAAATCCAGACTTGATAAGAATGTCAAACCCTCTCCTGAGCTACAAGCAGAACAGGAAACGGGAAGTGAAGCCAAGCAGCAGCGAATGATGGACAGGGCCATCGGCACTTCACCTCGAGCTAACAATTGTCTGGGTCTCTAACTGTGCTTCTGACCACATTGCCTCCAGCATTCAGATGAGGCATGTTGCACCTAGGGGGCTGGTGCCTGTCAGACTCTGTCAGACTTTCTCCTTGAGCACACTCAAGCTGGCAACTTTGGAAGATCCAGTTATTTCACATATCAGCTGTTACCTAAACCTTGATAATGTTACTTCAAAAGGAACAGCAATATATATATCAGAGATAGTAGGAACTGCAGATGCTGGAGAATCCGAGACAACAAGGTGCAGGGCTGGATGAACACAGCAGGCCAAGCAGCATCACAGGAGCAGAAAGGCTGACGTTTCGGGCCTAGACCCTTCATCAGAAAAGGGGGAGGAGAAGGGGGTTCTGAAATAAATAGGGAGAGAGTGGGAGGCGGATAGAAGAGGGATAGAGGAGAGGATAGGTGGAGAGGAAACAAACAGGTCGAAGAGGCGGGGATGG
>NC_063370.1:15321791-15353981 GCF_021869965.1 Rhincodon typus
AGGCCCGAAACGTCAGCTTTCCTGCTCTTCTGATGCTGCTTGGCCTGCTGTGTTCATCCAGCTCTACACCTTGTTATCTAAGTGATTTGGCCCAACGAGTCTGCTCTATCATTCAATTAGATCATGCCTGATCTGATAATTCTCAATTCCACATTCTTGCCTTATCCCCACTTATTCCTAATTACATTTCTGAATGAAAATCTGTCTATCTCAAACTTGAACATACTTAACAATTTGGCCTTGACAACTCTGTGGTCAAGATTGTCACAGATTCGCTATCCTCTGAGAGAAGAAATTCCTCCTCATCTCAATTTTTAAAGGGTGACCCCTTACTCTGAGATGATGCCCTCTGGTCCTAGGTTCTCCCACAAAGAGAAACAACCTCTCAGCATCTATCCTGTCAAGTCCTCTAAAAATCTTATATGTTTCAATAATGTCTCTTCTCATTCTTCTAAACTGCAATGAGTAACAGCCCCAACCTACTCAACCTCTTCTCATAAGAAAATCCCTTCATACCTGGCATCAACCTATTGAATCTTCTCTGGGCTGCCTCTTATACAAGATTATCTTTCCTTAGATTAAGAGATCTAGAACTGTTCACAGTATTTCAGGTTTGGTCTAACAAGTGCCTTGTCTAGTTTTAGCAAGATCTCACCATTTTTATACTTCTCTTTGAAATAATGACCAACAGTACATTAGCCTTGCCTGATACCCATTGAATGTGATTGCTAGCTTTTTGACATTCATGCACTAGAATCCCCAAATCCCTCTGTGCAACAGCTTTCCACAGTCTTTCCTCATTTAAATAATATTCAGCTTCTGTATTCTTCCTGTCAAAGTGCATAACCTTACATTTTCCCACATTATATTCCATCTGCCAAGTTTTTGACCAGTCTATATCCCTCTATGGACTCCTTGTGTCATCATCCCTACACGCCTCCCATCTACTTTTGTGTTATCTACAAACCTAGTAAAAGCACATTCGTTCTCGTCATCCACATCATTACTATATATTGTGAATAATTGTGGCCCCCGCGCTGATCCACATGGCACTCCATTAGTTACTCGTTGCCATTCTGAAAATCCCCACTATATCCCAGCTCCCTTCTATAAATTAGTGAATCCTTTATCCATGCTAATATACTACCCCAATACCATGACTCTTATTTTATTAAGTAGCCTTATATGCAATATCTTATTGAATGTCTTTAGAAAATTCATATATATTCCCTACTAGTTCCCCTATATCTATCCTGCTTGTTTATCTCCTCAAAGAATTATAATACACTTGTCAGGCATGATTTCCCTTTCATGAAACCTTGCTGAATCTGCTTGTTTATAATTTGCATTTCTAAGTGCTCTGCTATTACCGTGACACTTTCCAGAATCTCAGAAGATTCCTGGAAGATTACTACCAGTATATCCATTATCTTTATAGCTACTTCTTTTAATATCCTAGGATGCAACCTATCAGGTCCAAAGGACTTATCGGTCTTTACCCAAATTAGCTTCCCTAATTCTTTTACTCTATCTACTGAGAATTATTGTATTTATTTCCTCTCCCACCCTTTTAACCCCTTTGTAATTTATTATCTCTAGGATGCTATTAGTGTCCTCTACCATAAAGACTGATGCAAAGCAGTTATTCAACTCCTATGCCATTTCCTATTTCCCATTATTATTATCCCATCCTCATTCTCAAAGTGGTCTATTTTCACTGTGGCCTCTCTCTTTTTATATTTTAAAAAAGCTCTTACTGTCTATTTTTATGCTATTTGCTGGTGTAATCTGATCGATTACTTTCTCCCTTTTTGGGGTCATTTTTTGTTAACTTTTAAAACTTTCCCAATCCTCTGATTTAGCATATATATATTGCATATTTTCTTTTAATTTGATAGGATTCTTAACTTCTCGGTTTACCATGGTTGGTTATCCCCTTCCTAGATTCGTTCTCCCTCACTAGGATATATCTTTCCTGTGAGTCATGAACTATCTTCTTAAACATCTGTCATTGTTCCTCAATCATCTTTTTCTGCTGAATTCCTTTCTCAGACCATTCCAGCCAACTCTGTCCTCAATCCTTTGTTATTACCCTTATTTAAGTTTAACACAATTGTTTCCAACTTTCAAACTGAATGCTAAATTCAACAATGTTATGACTACTGCTCTGGAGATCAGGTACCTGAGATCATTCATTAAACCTGCCTCATGACACATTACCAGATCTAAAACAGCTTGATCCTTGCTTGGATCCACAACATACCATTCTCGGAAAGAATCCTGAATCTGGTCTAAGAATTCTTCCTCATGGCTACCTTTGCCAATTTGATTTTCCCAATCTACATGAGATTGAAGTCACACATCATTGATGTGCTGCCATTTTTACATGCCCTCCATCTCCTGATTTAATCTCTGTCCTATAGACAGCTACTAGTAGGGGAGCTATAGACTATTCCCACCAGTGTCTTCTTCCCCTTGTTATTTCTTACCTCCGTTTATATATCATCTGATCCAAGATCATTTCTTGCTACCATACTTATTCTATCCTTTACTAACAAATCTACTCACCACCCTTCCTTTCCTGCCTGTCCTCTTGAAAAGTCACATATTCCTGAATATTTAGTCCTCAGCTTTGATCTCCTTGTAACCATTTCTCTGTAATGGCTATAAAATCATAACCAACTGATGTGATTTTGTGCCATTAATTAATTTATTTTGCTCTCAATACTACCTGCATTCAAGTAAAGAGCCATTCGTTTTGCTATTTTACCTTTTGCCTCTTTTACCCTATTTGCTGCTTTTTTAGATGCTTGTACACTCTTCCCTTCCTGTCCCTCTCTGAGTACCATTATCAAAATAGTTGCTTGCAATGCCACCACATCCTTTTGCTTTGTAAGCCTACATACCCTCTACCTTCCTCTAATTAGTTTAGAGCCCTCTCTACAGTACTAGTTAGTCAATTCTCCAGGACGCTGGTCCCAACACAGTTCAAGTGAAGCTTATCCAACCAGAATAACTCCCTTCTACCTCACTACTGGTGCCTGGCCCATTCCATCCACACCAATCTTTAAGCCATGCATTTAACTCCTTGATTTTATTTACCCTAAGTTAGTTTGCCCTGGCTTAGGCTGTGATCCAGAGATTATCACCTTGGAGTTTCTGCTTTTTACTTTTCTGGTGCAAGATTTGCAGGTATTTTCTTTCCAATCCTATCAATGTCTATAGTACCAAAATAAATGACAGTAACTAGATTCCACAACTGCACACCACCCCCCACCGCACCCCCGCCCCGTCCCCCCACCCCGCCGACTCCCTCTCCAAGTTCCTCTCCAGCCTGAGGAGATATCCTCAACAGTGGCACTAGGCAGGCAATACAGCCTTTGGGACTCATGCTCACAGCTGCAGACAACTGTATATATCCCATAATTATATTGTTCCTGCTGCTGTTACATTTCTATATCCTCCCCCAACTTGAATAGCTACCTGTACCATGGTGTCGGGGTCAATTCGCTCATCCTTCTTACAGACCCCACTCTCGCTCACACAGCTTACAAGAACGTTGTGACTTTGGACAATGGCAGGGCTTACAGGCTCCTCGAGAGCTGACCCTTGGGTCGACGTACCTGCCTCACTTGCAATCATACACATAGCAGTAACGTCACTGGATTGTTCTTCTGGGGACCCGGGTCCAATTAGATCACCCCTCAATTTGACAATTTAGTATCTATGTAGGAATGATAAAATTGAGCCTCTGTACCATTTGGCTAAGTAAGGTCAGGATTCAGGCCTAGACTTTCCCATTCTGGTTGACTGTATTCCAAGAGCTTTCACCAGGTAGATGGGGATGTTCACTGATAATTGCAGAGTATTCAGCACCATTTGCAAATCCTCAGATTCTGAAGTAGTCCATTTCCAAGTTTAATAAGACATGAACAATATCCAGGCTTGGGCTGACAAGTAGCAAGTAACATTCATGCCACACAAGAGCCAGGTGATAGCTATTTCCCACAAGAGGAATCTAATCATTGTCCCTGGACATTCAATGGCACTACTATCACTGAATACCCCAATATCAACATCCTGGGGGTTACCACTGACCAGAAACAACTGGAATAGCTATGTAAATAGGTTGCAATAGTTGGTCAGAGAAATTCTGCAGTAAGTAACTCACTCCCTCATTTCTTAAAGCCTGTCTGTCATCTACACGGGTGCAAGTCAGGAGTGTTATGGAATACTCCCCACTTGTCCGGATGAGTGCAGCTCTGACAACACTCAAGAAGCTTGACACCACAAAGCAGCCCACTTGATTGGCACTGCATCCACAAATGTTTGCTCCCTCCACCACTGATGTCCAGTAGCAGCAGTGTATACCATGTATAAAATGCACTGCAGAAATTCACCAAGGCTCCTTAGGCAGCACTTTCCATGATCTCTACCATCAAAAAGGACAAAGGCAGCAGATACACAGGAACACCATCACCTGCAAGTTCCCTCCCAGCCACATACCATCACTACCTGGAAATACATTGCCGTTCCTTCAGTATCACTGTGATAAAATCCTGGAACTCCCTCGCTCACGGCTCTGTGGGTGTAGCTACACCATGGACTGCAGTGGTTCACTGCCACCTTTTCAAGGGGCAATTAGGGATGGGCAACAATTGCTGGTCTGTTTAATGATGCCTGCATCATGTTAAAAAATAAATTTGGATTGCATGCTAATCTACACTATTTTGGCTTGTTTCTGACTAGTATCTATTTCATGCATTGCCCTGGGAATCCTGCGTAGCCATACCAGAGTAAGGAATTAAAATATTTAACAGAATATCAGGGAACAGGGAATAATATGAACAGCAGCTCTAGTAGGGCAGTAGATGCTTTGGTTCTGAATTGTTGTGGAAGCTGTAGCTAGCAAGGGAAGGAAGTATGCTTGCTGTCTGTTTTATGTGTACCATGGGTCATTCAGGAGAAAAGAATAGAGCCTTGGTTTCACGCGACATCAGTGTTCAAATATTCACCTCTGAGCAGGCATGTTCCCAGAGATCACATGGACAGAATGACCTCATGTTGAACAGCAGAGGTGCTTCTGTTTGAACCTTTACCTTCCTGGAGGTCACGGGTGGGATTTTAATGGGGTTTTTTTGTATTGTGTTGAACGAAGGCAACCCTTAAGTCAGGAGGGAGAAATAATACTGAAAGTAAAAATTCCAAACTTCTCTTGTTTTCTAAAAATAACTGCCTACCCCCACCATGGCTCAGCTGCTGATCTGTGCATTGTTAATTTAAAATGCAAGATAATCCTTGAAAATTTTGGAGTCAATGTCAGTACAATTTGCTTTACTTCTTTTGTAATGTGAAATGAGTCAAGTTTAGGAAATGGTGCGGCATTGTTACAACAATATATAGCATTCATAACAACAGTGAGGATATCAACAGACTTTCAGTGCCATAAGCAGGTGAAATGTCCAGTCCCCTGGCAGATTGAATGAACACAAAGATTGAAGCGATGCATTTGGTGAGAAGAATAAGACTTTATAAACTAAGAGGTACAATTTTAAAAGGAATGCAGGAACAGAGAAATCTCAGGGTTAACACACATGAATCTTTGAAGGTGGCAGAATAAGTCATTAAAGCTGTTTAAAAAAAAATTGGGATCCTTGACTTTCTAAATAGAGGCATGAAATACAACAAGAAGGAAGTTCTGCTAAAACTTTATGAATCACTGGCTGGGCCTCTGGGGGAGGATTGCCTCTGGTTTTGGACAAAGCACTTTAGGAAGGATGTCAAGGCCTTGGAGAAAGTGCACAGAGGATATTTACTAGAATTTGACCAAGCATTGAGGGACTTCATTTATCTTGAGAGATTAGAGAAAGTTGACCTTTAGATGGTGGTGGTGGGCTGCCTTCCTGAACCTCTTCAGTCCTTGGGGTGTAGATACAGCCACAATGCTATTAGGGAGGCATTTCCAAGATTTTGACCCAGCATCCTTGAAGGAATGGTGATAATTTTTGAGTCAGGATGGTGTATAGCTGAATCAGAGGGAAACTGTAGGTGGTGGTATTCCTATGTATCTGCTGCCCTTGTTCTTCTTGTGTTATTCTCCTCAGAGCAAAGGATTTGAAATGGAAATTTTATAGCAGTATTCAAAGTTATGAAGGATTATGAATACAGTAAACAATGAAGAACTGTTTCCTCTGACAGAAGGGCCAGTAACCCAAGGACACAGATTTATAAGACTTGGTAAAAAGACCTGGAGGTTGGTGGGACGGGGAGATGTGGAGATTTATTTTCATGTAGCTGGTTGTTATAGGTTGGAATGCTCTGCCTGAAGAAATGAATGGAGTTAGTACAATCGTAGATCCTTGAGCACACATCCCTACCAAGCTAACATGGTCTTCCTGCTGTGCATACGTGACTTTCCAAACTTTAAAAGGGCTGTTAATTGCATGTTTGTTTAAAAAGCATTTCTCACAATCTTAGAATCAGAGAATTTTACAAAGAGGTCATTTGACCCATCATGTCTGTACCGGCTCCTGAAAGAGCTATCTAGCTAGTCCGACACTCCAGCCCTATCTCAGTAGCCCTCTAAATTCATCCCTTTCTAATACATATCCAGTCTCTTTGAAACTTCCTCTGGAATTCGCCTCCACCAGTCTTTCAGGCAGCGCATTCCAAATCCTAACAACTCTCTGAGTGAAGAAGGTTCTCTCCATCTCACTCCTAGCTCCCTTGCTGACAATCTAAAAGTTGTGACCCTCGTTACTGACATATTAATGACATATTAACTATTGGAAATAGAATACCCTTCATTTCCTTGTCAAAATTGTTCATAAGTTTCAACTCCTGAATAAGGTCACCTCTTAATCTTCTCTGATCCAAGGAGAATAAATCCGATCTCTCTAATCTTTCCTTGTATCTAAAATCCTTTATTCCTGGTATCATTCTCGTAAATCTCCTTTGAACTCTCTCCAGGGCTTTACATCTTTCCTTAAATAAGGTGCCCAGAACTGAACACAATACTCCAAATGTGGTGTGATCAATGATTTGTGGAGGTGTAGCATCACTTCCTTGTTTTTATACTCCATTCCTTTTAAACCCAAGGATCCTATAAGCCTTCATCACAACTGTTTCAATTTGCCTGGCCACATTCAGAAAATCATGGACGTGAACCCCAAAGTCCCTCTGCTTCTGTACTCCCCTCTTGGTGCATCTTAAAAGACATTACAGACAATAAAGTACACTTTTGAAGTGTACTCACTTTTGTAACACAGGAAATATGGCAGCCAATCTGCACACAGCAAGCTCCCACAAAGAGCAATGTCTTAACAATGTAACAATGACATGATAATCTGCTTCTTTATGATAGTGGCTGAGGAATAAATATTGTATTGGGGACCAGAGGGAACTCCCCTTCTCTTCCAAATAATGTCATCAGATCTTTTATAACCATCAGAGAGGGCAGACAGGTGCCCAAGTTTAAGGCTTCAGATAGTGCAGCACCGAAGTATACAACAATAACAACACCTTGCTGCATTTATATAGCATCTTTAGTATAGCAAAACTGTCCTGACCATCAGGAGTGTGAATGTTGCCTCTGAGCCCCATCTTAAATAAAACCCACAGTATGCAGTGCAGAGTGAAATTATTTTCACCCAGGCACACAGCCACTTCAATGTGTATCCATAGACCGCATTTGCTAATGAACACTGGGGCCTCCAGTGTCACATATATCTCCTGTTTGGTGGTCCTGAACCTGCCCATATCATCAGTGCACACTCTGGTGCCATCTCCATGTTATTGAGGATGACAAAAGGGCCCCAATGGCCAAGTTAGAAGGTACAACGTGAGCACTGTCAGGCCCTCTGCTCCATCAGGAGGTATGGGCACTGCTGAGGGAGTCAGGGAAGCCAAGAGCACCTCAACATGGAGTTGCTCAGATGCCTAAATAGAAATTCCAGAGAGCTGAGGCTGGTGGGGATCATCAGGGAACAGATCATTAGATCATTAGATCTAATTAGATCATTAATAGACAGGACTACAGCTTTTCATCACCATACCCCTGTCATTAAGTCAAGGAAACCTGATGCACCCTCCCCCTCCACCCACCAAACCTGTCACCTTGGAGCTTGCTGCAATTGAGCTGGGAAATGGAGGCAGACTTCCCCAATCCAAGCCCCAATCAGGAAAGCCTCCCAGCGGTGTGAGTGTCGAGGAATCCTCTCTATTGGTCTTCTCTATTTTCTCAGGGGGAGTTGGTTAGTTCAGTTGGCTAAAGGGCTGGACTATGATGCAGAATGATGCCAATAATGGTTCAAACCCCATTCCACCCTTTGATATCTCACCTGACCACATGATACACATAACAAATTGCTTCAATGTGATGGAGAAAGGCACCTAAGATCCTTTTGTGGACCAGTGTTATTTACCTCCACACCTCTAACCCCACCATCAGTCCTCTGTGTCTGTTTGCTTGTGTGAATTGATCATTGCTGGAGGCCAAACAACCAACACTAAAGTAGAAGCACAGGGTGAAAGACATCGTTGTCCAAGGCAAGGCAAGGTAATATTATCATCATAGCCACTCAGCAACCCAGTGAGCCATTTGAAAGGGCATTGGAAGATTATTTGGATAAAAAATAATGTGCAGGGGTATGGGGGAAAAGCAGGTAATGTTTAACAAGATGAATGAAGAACAATGGGCCAAATGGCCTCCTTGTGCACAGTAACAATTTTGTGATTCTGTATTCTCGACAGTAATGAGTGTGTAAAACAGCTGGGATGGGACAATGCAATGCTTCAGTGGGCAAAGTGGGCCACGGAGAGGATCCAGCAGCAACTGTTCACATTGAAGTGACCTCCATAAACAGCATCTGATTCCACACAGAAATAGACCAGCTAAAAAACTGGAATTTCCAGTGCAAAAACTGGATAAAAAAGAGTCACGCTACTGTGTAGGTATTCATTTATTTGTCCTCGCATCTGATTATGTAACTGTATGAGGGTTATGTGTGTAAGTTATGTGTGTGTGAAGTATGTGAAGGATACATGTGCAAGGCTGTCCGACTGCAAAGGAGTGTGAGGGTGAGTGTGTGAATGTGTGGCTATGCGAAGGTGAGCTTATAAAGCAAAATGGGTGAGGGTGTGTGAGGATGTGAGTGAGAGTGTGTGTGAGGGTGAGCGTGTGAGGGTAAATGTGTGAGGGTGAGTGTGACGGTAAGTAAGGATAAGTGTGTGAGGATGAGTCTGTGAGGATAAGTGAGGGTGAGTGCAGGTATGTGAGGCTGTGAGTGTGTGAGGGTAAATATGTGAGGGTAAATGAGGATGAGTGAGTGAGGGTGAATGCATGGGGGTGAGTGAGTATGTGAGGGTGAATGCATGGGGGTGAGTGTGTGAGGGTAAGTGAGTGTGTGAGGGTGAGTGTGTGAAGCTGTGAGTGTGTGAGGGTAAGTGAGGGTGAGTAAGTAAGGGTAAATGTGTGTGGGTGAGTGTGTGATGGTGAGGGTGTGAGGCTGACTGTGTGAGGGTAAGTGAGGATGAGTGAGTGACAGTGAGTGTGTGAGGGTAAGTGAAGATGTGAGGGTGAGCGTGTGAGGGCGAGTGTGTGAGGCTGTGTGTATGAGAGTATGTGTATGAGGATAAGTGAGGGTGAATGCGTGAGGGTAACTGAGTTTGCATACTGCCTGACTTCCCATTTTCCCAGCCCTCCGCAGGATCCAGGATTAATGCCGGTGCTTTAGTTGAAGAAACTGTGAGAAAACAGATCGACAGGAAGCGATGTACAAACACTGACAATAACACGGGCCCTAGTGAGATTTCTGGCTCAGTCACGATAAAGGAGCATTCAGCAGCTCTGAAATAGTGACTGGATGTGTGAAAAGGTCAGGCCATAGGGACCAACATTTTCTGTTGCTTTTGCTTCAAGTTTATAAGCAAATTTGTACATATTCACTCTGTCACTTCTTAAAAATCTCCAGAATTTTTTTGTCCATTTTATCTCTTCCCCAACCCTGCACCTTCCCCTCTTTTCCAGCAACATCTTTCTTGTGTGATCCATAAAGGGTCAGTAGCCACCTCTGTTCCCCCTGCACTCATTATATCCACCCATCGACCAACATGACTGACTCCACCTCTTGCCAAGCTCATCAGCTGCTGAAACCCTCATTTGCACCTTCATTCCCTCAAGGCAAGGCTATTCCGCCTCACTCTTGGCTGGCCTCCCACATTCCACGCTCAGTAACCCGAAGGTCACCCAAACTTTTGCTGCCAAATTAAATGCTGCCAACCCCAGCCTTGGTCCGCACTGACCCACATTTGCCTCTGATTTTGGTAACACCCTGATTTTAAAATGCCTAGTTGTGTTTTTTTCATTTTATTCATTCATGGAATATAGGTGTCGCTGAATATACGAGCATTTATTGCCCATCCCTAATTGCCCAGAGGGCAGTTATGAGCCAACCACATTGCTGCAATGTGCTGCGAGTCTGCAATCACATGTAGGCCAGACCAGGTAAGGATGGCAGTTTCCTTCAGCTAAAGGACATCAGAACTGAAGAAGGGTCACCAGACCTGAAACGTTAAATCTGGTTTCCCTCCACAGATGCTGAGCTTTTCCAGCAATCTCTATTTTTGTCTCTAGATTAATAGTCTAGTGATAATGCCACTAGGTCACTACTCCCCCTAGGTTCATATCCCCCTGATGATCTTGCCTACCTCCCTATACTCTGTAACCATCTCCAATCTGATCCCGCACCCTTGATCCTCCAGGATCTCTACTCGCCTCAATTCCTGGCTTCATGCCCATCCTCAATTTTAATCACTCCATCATTGATGCCTGTGCCTTCAGCCAACCCAGCTGAAAGCTCTAGATTCCTTGCTAGCTTTCCAATGTGCTCCTTAAGACCACCTTCTTTGACCAAGCTTTTGGTCATCCATATCTAATATCTCCTCATGCTGTGTCTGATTTGTTAAAGACCTTGGCAAGACAGTAATGTAGCTACATTATAAATAAAACTTGTTGTTAGTAAGCATTAGGAACTGGAATTCTGACTGACATTTTGTCTGTAGTTTACCCCAAGGGACACTAAGATCCCTGGTAATATTTATCACTAAAACTAATAAATTGGACACATATCACATGATAGTTAGTGTGACATTACAGCAGAATAGCATCTAAATATCAAAAAAAGTCAAGCTTCAATTAATTAAAGTTGGCTGTAAAGTGTTTTGGAACATCCTGAGATAGGAAGCGGGAGGTGCTACATATGTGGACACCTTTCTTTCTGTTTTGGAGATTATCCTAATCTTCAAGTAAAAATAAACATCCATAGCAACTGGGCTATAAGGGAAGCCCAAACCATCAATCTTCACACTGACTTAATCTGAGATTGATGAAAAATGGCTATATCGATCCCACAACAATAATCTCTTTCCTTATAGCACCTGTAATCAGTAAAACATTCCAAAGCACTTCACAGGGTGGGGGGATTCATCAAACCAAACTTGAAACCAGGCATGGAGGAGATATTAGAACTGGAGAGGTGGATTTTATGGAGCATCGTAACAGGAAGAGAGAAAGAGAAAATGAGAGTGAGAGAGAGAGAGGGAGAGTAAGCGAGAGGGGATTCCACAACTTTAAGGTCTAGACTGAGGGCACAGCAGCATTGGTGGAGTGAATAAATTTGGGAATGTGCAAAAAGCTAGAATTATAGGAACACAGACACCTCACAGGATTGGAGGAGGTTACCAAGATGGGGGGGGGAGGGATTTCAAAACAAGGATGGGAACTTTTCAATGGGGGGTAATGTATGTCATCAAGCCACAGAGGTGATGAGTGAACGAGTTTATCTGTCCACATATGGTGGGCTGAAGAGCCTGTTCCTATATTGTTCTAATGTTTTATATGCTGCCAGACCTGCTAAGTTTCTCCAGAATTTTCTGTGCTTGTTTCAGATTTCCAGCATCCACAACATTTTTCCTTTATTGTGGATTAGGATAATTGAATTTCAATGAGCTGGGCAAGTTTTGGAACAGACCCTTCCAAACCACTCACCATCCTGACTTGGAAATATATTGCCGTTCCTTCACTGTCGTTAGGTCAAATCCTGGAATTCCCTCCCTAATGGCATTGTGGGTCAACCTGCAGCACATGGACTGCAGTGGTTCAAGAAGGCAGGTCACCACCACCGTCTCAAGAGCATCTAGGGACAGGCAATAAATGCTGGCCCAGTCAGCAACACCTACATCCCACGAATGAATGAAAAAAATGGTGGAGTCTAGAGTTAACCAAGACATGGGATAGTTTTCACAACTAAGAATGAAATGAAAAAGCTGCCTATTGTTTGCTCACACATTCCTCTCCGTCTCTCTTTCTCTCACTGTGGGACCCACAATAGTTTTCTACGTTTTGTCATAGTGAGGTAAGGCCACCACAGGAAATTGCTTCATTGAAACCAAAATGCAGGAAACAATGAGGCTAGGACCATGGCAACCCAAGGGAGTATTTGGAACATTGCAACATCAGAAGAAACAACATAAATCACTCCAATATTACCAATATCTCCTGTCATTTTACTCTGTGACCGACTGTGAGAAAAACTCATTCTGTAAATGACCGGTAATTGCCAAATGACACAGAGTCTGGCCATCAGGGCCCTTTGAAACAAAAAAAAATCAGTTGAGCAGTTAAGAGACAAAGGGGATAGAAAAGAAATTATTTTAAATGGGAAACAGATATTGTCTCCCCTTCTCTGTAATTTCAGAGTAGTTATGAAGCAATGTTTTATTTACATAGAATCCTGGTTTGGCCACAGTTGAGGTGCTGCCTTTGTTCTTTCATGAGATGAAAGGCTAGTAATTATTTCCAATCCCTTATTGCTCTTGAACTGAATGCTTTACCTGGCCATTTCAGAGGGCAGCTAAGAGCCGATCACATTTACTGTGGATCTGGAGTCACATATAGACCATACGTGCAAAATCTATTACCTGGGCTGTTTTGGTCATGTTGATAGTTGCATTAAACTGCCGTAAGAAGCATACATAGTCTTCAGATCTTGCTGTAGTTGCTGAAACATGTCATTGGACAAAGATACCACTTGTCTTATGACTGTGAAAGCACCAAGTCACATGCTGTAGACTGCTGTTATTATTTCTTCTTTGTTCTTAATGTGATTGAATAGTCAATGGCCACAGTCATTGCTTCTTTAATTACTTTTCCATAAGACATTGCCGATTTCAAAACCAGCTTTGATGGCATGCCATGTTTTTGGAGAGAAACAATTTTGTGCTGTGACAAGACGACCAATATTTCACATTGTCTCCTAACAGAACTCGATAACAGGCAGACCACATTGTGGCGACTTATAATCAAACTTCAAGAAAAGAAAAGATACAGATTGGACTGTATTGGCAATATGGCTGAGACTCCCATGAATTCTGACATGAGTCAAACAGTGATCAAAGTTGGAGAGAAAACAGTATTTGAAAACAGACAAATGACCCTGAAAAGAGTAGATTCTCGCTGTGCTGTGAGAAACCCTCTCAAAATAGCAATATCCAAAAGGAGTGATTATCTATATTCACAATAAAAGATGGAAGAATAAAGGTGCTTTGAGAATATGGCCAAGGAAGGTTTGGAATAAAGAAAAATAGCTTCTCAGCTGGAACATGTTCCGATCATGTAAAGACTGTATCTTTTTATTTTTGGGCTGTGGACTGAATATGAGAAAAATGGATGCTTAGTGAAGTATGTAGAAGGAGTTGTTTTCAACTTGGAAAACAAATAAAATTAACTGGTGAGGTCAATGAGTCCAGATAAATTAGCATCATCTTTTGGAGGTTCGGGACAGCTCAGCATAGAACAATCCTCCTATTAGTTTGGCTACGGTTTAAGAGACCCTGTGAGGAAAATATAAACAGAAGAATTGAGAAACCTTCAGAGACTGGCTGTATGAACATCTCTCTCTGTCCCCTTTATCTGCAAAGTTGCTGTCTCCAAAACTCTGTCGTAAGAGCAGGAAAACTACATTCAGAGACATTGAGAGAAATAATTTTACAACCCAAAAGAGAGTAAAGATTCCTGAATCAATTAATCAACCAGTTATCTAAAGATTGATCATTGCTGTGCAGATAACATCAAGTCATCATCAAAGAATCAAAAGGATTGTGAGATCAACCTATCCAGTTTTGATTTCTGGATTGGTGACAGAGAACTGTGTTTCCTGAGTTATTTTTCCTCTCCACCCATAATAGTTGTGTCTTGTCTGTTTCTCTTTGTGTTTCTGTCTGTGTTCATGGGGAAATTTAAAGGGGAAATCTGTAAGTTGCATAGTTATAATTTAGCAATTTATTTTTCCTTCATTTTATCATTACTAAGAAAAACAATTTGATTGCAATAGTTATTTTCTTGTTAAAGACAAAAATCTAGTGTGCATTTCTTTTAACCTGAATCAACAATTTAAATTGAATATTTTGGTAGTTTGAATAAATTCTGGGATCAATTGCACAATTCTGGGACCAATGGGAGCTCAGTATGTGCACATTCTCCCAGGAGATTTGTGGCAACACCTTGTCAATGATGTTGCTGAAGTTAGATCATAAAACAGTGATACTGCTGTGATTCGTGCTGGTCTAACAAACTTTTTTCAACCATTAGATTTCTGTGTTAACAAACTCCTTAAGGAAGGTATGAGAAGAATGTGTAATGACTGCAAGATTGGAGAAAAGAAGACATTCACCAGGGAGGGCAGCATAAGGGCTGTGGTACTAGCAATCCTGTATGAGTGTATTATAGAGCCCTGAGACAAAATAAGAATGAATTCTTATTCAAATCGTTCAATAAATGTGGGATTTCCCAAGCACCTGATGACACAGAAGAAGATTATTGGTGGAATGACATGGTTGAAGTGAAGGCTGATGAAGATAACATTGATAATCTGTAAGATAATGCCATTCAAGACACATATTGGGATGAGTTATTTATGGATGTTGATACACATTCAGTGACTGCTCTGCTGCCATGCAGCAGCTTTTACTGCATTGTGAGAAAAACCAAATTAAATTGCATACATTTGTATAAAGTACTTTTATTTTTGATGAATTTGATAAATTTGTGAATTTAATGGACAGAGATTAGCATTTGTCTCCACAGAAGTTACAAATAAAAACACATTTGGCTCCATTATATTATTTTGGGTGTGGGTTTGGTGGGAACAGTATTAAATCTGAGAGGGCTAGGTGATGAAATAGTGGGGGATATCAATTCTTCCAAAAATGTCACTCACCAAAAGTCAATGCTGTACTTTTTGAATAAAAATTTTGTCTTGGAAACTCAATTTTTGCATGAATAAAAATGGTACTTTACTAAATTCTCCCTCAGTATATCAGACCACCTTCACAGATCTTTGCTTACAACAGTCCCGTTCCTTGAAAGTGGAGTCACGAGTAGACAGGGTGGTGAAGAAGGCATTTGGCATGCTTGCCTTCATTGGTCAGAACACTGAGTATAGGAGTTGAGATGTCATGTTGCGGCTGTACAGAACATTGGTGAGGCCACTTTTAAAATACTGCATACAATTCTGTTCACCCTTCAATTGAAAAGATATTGTTAAATTTGAGAGAGTGCAGAAAGGATTTACAAGGATGTTGCCGGGACTGGAAGGTTTGAGTTATAGGGAGATGCTGAGTAGGCTGGGCCATTTTTTCCTGGACTTTTGGAGGCTGAGGGGTGATCTTATAGAGGTTTATAAAATCGTGAGGGGCATGGATAAGGTGAATATCCAAAGTCTTTTTCCTGGGGTGGGCGATTCCAAAGCTAGAGGGCATAGGTTTAAAGTGGGAGGGGAAAGATTTAAAAGGGACCTGAGGGGTAACATTTTCATGCAGAGGATGGTGGGTGTATGGAACAAGCTGCCAGAGGAAATGCTGGAGGTGGGTACAATTATAATATTTAAAAAGCGTCTTGATCAGTATATGAATAGGAAGTGTTTAGAGGGATATGGGCTAAATGCTGGCAAGTGGGACTAGCCAGATTGAGATATCTGATCAGCACAGATAATTTGGACTGAAGGGTCTCTTTCCATGCTATATGACTCTAATTTCAGTTAGTAAATTTATAAGGTGCCAGAATTGGATACAATTCACTTGAGATTTTAACTCAGTACTCTAGCTAAAGTCTAACTACGTTCTATAAAACATTAGCAAAACATCCTTGTTTATTTATTTCAAACTAGGGATCCATTATGCTTTCTTTATAGCTTTATGAATATGTCATGCATCCTAAATTGCCTTTCCACTCTAAGAATTGTGTTTATATTGTCTCTGTCATATTCCCAAAGATATTAAATTTTATCTACAATGTCTCTGGACATGCGTTACTTTCCTCTATGCCAGCATTTGTCACCCATCCCTAACTGCCCCTTGAGAAGGTGATGGTGAGCCACCTTCTTCAACCTCTGTAAGTCCATTCCGTGCAGGTACATCCAGAGTGCTGTCAGGGAGGGAGTTCCAGGATTTTGATACAATGACACTGAAGGAATATTTCCAAGTCAGGATGCATTGGGCTTGGAGGAGAACTTGCAGTGGGTGGCGTTCCCATGTATCCGTTGCCTCTGTCCCTGGTGGTAGAGGTCATTGGTTTGTAAGGTGCTATTGAAGGAACTTTCGGTGAGTTGCTGCAGTATATGTTGTAGATGGTACACATTGGTATTGAAGGAAGTGAACTTTGAAGGTGGTTGATGTTGTATAATGGTGTAAGAGGCTGAAAAGGTTAATACTGAGGCATGCCTCAAGCACCACACAGCTAAGGATCTCAAAGGAGTAAAACCTACCATCCGAGTAGTTCTCGTAGTTTCTGTAACAATGTCTATCATGTGAATGTAACTAGTACTTGGTTGCTATCAAACTAAAACAATATGCCTTGGTCAAGACAACAGCTCATTCTCATTAGACTACCAAATGGTTTTGATCTACCACATGAGACCTGTAGGGTTCCTATCCTAAAAGAGGATTATGGCAGCATATCTACCTTACAATCAATCATAGTAGATGAGCTCATCAACTATTATAAACATGAATTATCAACTATGATAAGATGAATTGCTCAACTGGATGAGGTGTCAATCAATGGGCTGCTTTGCCTTGGATGGTGTTGTGAGTGGTGCTGAATCTGCACTCATCAAAGCAAGTGGGAAGCACTCCATCACAATCCTGACTTCTGCCTTGTACATGATGCAAAGGTGGATGGTATCTCTTGTCAGGTACCAAATAGGAGTTTTGCGGAGGAAATATGGGTGTAGCCAGACAGATAGGCTTTGTAAAGGTTTCTGAAGGAAGTAAAACAGTTAGCAATGTGGGAAGGATTGTATCAGAGATAGTAGGAACTGCAGATGCTAGAAAATCTGAGACAACAAGGTGTAGAGCTGGATGAACACAGCAGGCCAAGCAGCATCATAGGAGCAGGAAGGCTGACATTTTGGGCCTAGACCCTTCATCAGAATTCTGATGAAGGGTCTAGGCCTGAAACGTCAGCCTTCCAGCTCCTATGATGCTGCTTGGCCTGCTGTGTTCATCCAGCTCTACACCTTGTTATATCAACAATGTGGGAAGGAGCAGGTTAAGGGTCAGAGGATATGAACCCTGAAGACTGATGTGATTTGGGGGGTGGGGAGGCCAGAAAAAGTGGAGGATGTCATCATCTAGCAAGGTCTGAAGGGATGCCTGAGATCTAATGGAGAACGGGAATGGGTGATGGATCTATTAAGAGCTCACTAAAAGTGTGGACTTGCAAAAATTATTTCCAGTGTATAGCAATGGTAGCAAACAATGGTTGTGTCTAAATGTAAAGTTTTGGGATATGATTACCCACCCCTGTTTTCTAAACATGAGTCTTTAAACCTGTGGACACATTAAATTATAATGTGGGCCTGGGTCACCACTTTACCAAAAGGGGAAAAGGGTTCGGTCTTAGCACTTCTGTTACCATACAGAAGCAGGTTAAGAAGCAAAGTTTTTCAGAATTGGAGCCCAATGATTTGAACTTGGATAAAATTTATCAAAACTATGATTTATTGACTGCTTATGAGGCCTAGTCAGATTTTGACAAATGTAGAAAGACTGAGGACAGAAAGAGTACATAATGGAATCAACAGAATATATGCAAGAGGGCCAAAATTTCATTTGGAAATTCCTCAGTCAATGATGGCATTTATTAGACACAAACAAGCTAGAAGACTGGTTAATAAAGGATGCTAAACGATGGAAGTTACAAAGATGGAGTGAATTTGGGGTGTACACTGGGAGGTACCAGATAGGGGACAACTAGCATTATCACATGGATATGCATGGAACAGAAATATCAAGATGAGGCTTGTAAGGCTAAAGCAAAGCTGGTTTCATGAGGTTGTGAAGAAAAAACTGGTCTGAGATGGCAGGAAATACAGTTTTGAAAATCTTCTTGGCAACGTTAGCAACAAATGCTTGGGAGTGTAGATCAATTGATATTAAAGTTGTATTTCTGCAGGGAGATCAGTTTAAGAGGAAAGTGTTTATTCAACCTTAACTTTGGAAGTTAAATAAGTATATGCCTCTAAAGCTTGATACTTCTCAGCAAGGTCTTATTAAAAACTAAGCTGTCTACAGTTGAAAGCAAACCCTGCCAGGTTTTACTGGCATCACGAGGGACCACTTTCAGGCATCTTTATGATGCATTTAGATGTCTTTTTTGTGAGGGTTAGGGAAGTGAATTTGAAAACCTTGCAATAAATGGGCTCATAGCAAAATTCAAATTGGAAGTCAAGCTTCTGGGACTTTTAAGTACATTGGATTGGCAATCAGGCAGAATGGGTTAAGTATTGCTTTGCAACACAGTGAATGCTGGAGAAACTCAGCAGATCTGGCAGTATCTGCAGACAGAGAAACAGAGTTAACGTTCCGAGTCCAGTATGATTCCTCCTCATTGCTGGATCAAGAGCCTATAGATATTAATGAGCTCATGGGGTGATGTTGCAGTCAGTCTCTTTTTTTTTTATCAATTATTCCGTTCAATTCTGAAACAGTTGTGAGAACTTACTGGCCATGGCCTGTTGTGTTTTGATGAGCAATTTACAGGACTCAGAAATCGTTAGCAGTCCACCCACCAATAGCCTTAGGCAATCAACAGGCAATGAAATACAACCTCAGAGAAAATAAATAAAGCAGAAAATGCTCGAAGGTTTGGAGGTCTGAGTTTACCCAAAGATTGAAAAAAAATGGCTGTGTTTAATATGCAATCTGAGTGAGCACATTTAAACGTTTTTAAAATTTACAGATAGCTATCTGGTATCTCTGCTCACCAATATTAAAAAAGGATCTGGAGTCAAGGCTTAGCCTGTAGATCAACCATGATCTCATAGAGTAACAGAGTCATACAGCATGGAAACAGACCTTTTTACCTGTTTAGTCCATGCCACCCATGTTTCCCAAACTAAACTAGTCCCATTTGCCTGATTTGGCCGATATCCCTCTAAACTTTTCATATTTATGTACCTGCCCAAACGTCTTTTAAATGTTGTAACTGTACCTGCACCTACCACTTCTTCTGGCATATCATTCCACATACAAACCATCCTCTGTATGAAAAAGTTGCCTTTCAGGTCCCTTTTAAATCTTTTCCCTCTCACCTTAAAATTATGCCCTCTAGTTTTGAACGCCCCTACCCTAAGAAAAGACCTTTACTATTCACCTTATCTGTGCCCTTCATGATTTTATAAACCTCTACAAGGACACCCCTCAACCTCCTACACTCCAGGGAAAAAAGTTCCAGCCTATCCAGCCTCTCCCTATAACTCAAACCTAAATGGTGGAACAGACTTGAGGGACCAAATGGTCCTCTTGTCCCTGTGTGCCTAAGGAACTGACAAGGCTGCAATGTTTGTTCTTCCCAATGTGATGGTGGTAGCCATTCTTTTGTTTGTTTTATAAAACTCCTGTGAAATACTTTGGATTGTTTCATTGTCTGAAGGGCATTAGATTAATGTAAGCTGCTGATGAGGTAGACCAGCAAGGGCCTTTCTCAGCGATATGCATTATCTGTGGAACCGTTTCTATTGGGTAATGCTGGTGAGGAGCAGAACCTCTGTGGATTGTTTTTACTACAGAGACTGTATGAAGCCATTGACTACCATCTACTAACTGGCTTGGCTGAGACTAGGTCAGTCTGCACTGGCCAGAGATTGAAAGGGACGCTCTCCTGGTCTCTCTGGCTTTGTACCGATGGATCTGCACCTTGCCACTGCTACAACCTCTACTCATCTCCCAGGGAGGGGTGGGGGTAATGCAGGACAGCAAGCTCAGCTGACAGACAGCTGCACTAGCAGGCAAAGTGACAGAAACATGCTGCCTGGGAAATGTGGAGTCAGTTCTATTGTTGGTCATGAATGCCAGGAATTGTGTGCATTGATTTTGATGAAAATGCATCCTGGTCACAGTCACACAACCAGATTCTTTTTGTTTATACAGAAATACTTTAATTTCAAACATGCATCAGCAGCGGCTGTGACTGTAGCTTGAGGTGGCTGAGAACAGTAAGGCAAATCACAAATCATCAACTCTGAACTACTTCCTATCATTCAGGGTCTGCTTGGGAGGCTCTGCAGAGCCTTAGCCCAAGGCTTTTTTTTTGCATTTCAATGTGTGTCATTTTCATGCTGTTTTATATTGGTTAGCTCATACACAAATACCTCCATAATTTTCAGCAACTAATGGAGATTGTTAGAAAGGAAAACTGATTTCTGTCGAATTATTTCTGGAGGTCATCTGACACTGTTCCTTTTTTGCAGCTTCTGACTTTTTAATGGATCCCAAACTCTTATCACTGAAAATCTTACCCGATGTCACATATGTGGCTAGTTGTTGGTCATAGAGTCTTGAAGATTCACAGAATAGAACAAGGTCCTTTTGCCCAACATGTCCACGCTGGGTCAAAAATAACCACCTGACTATACCAATCCCAATTTCCAGCTTTTAGCCCATAGCCTTGTATGTCTTGGCTTTGCAAGTGCACATCTAAATACTTCTTAAGTGTTATGAGGGTTTCTGCCTCTATCAGGCCTCACACAGGCAGTGAGTTCCAGATTCCCACCACTGAATACTGTTGGATTGTGTTCTCCTGTGAGTTCTCCAAGTATTGGTAGAAGTTCAGGCCAAGCTTAGTAACAATCAATTTATGACATCTTTCCCTCCCCACCCTTATCTGCTTTCCGGAGGGACCACTCTCTCCGTGACTCCCTTGTCCGCTCCACACTCCCCTCCAGCCCCACCACACCCGGCACTTTTCCCTGCAACCGCAGCAAGTGCTACACCTGCCCCCATACCTCCTCCCTCACCCCCATCCCAGGCCCCAAAAAGACTTTCCACATCAAGCAGATGTTCACTTGCATATCTGCCAATGTGGTATACTGCATCTGCTGTACCCGTTGTGGTCTCCTCTACATCGGGGACCGCTTTGCAGAACACCTACGCTCGGTTCACAATAAACAACTGCACCTCCCAGTCGCGAACCATTTCAACTCCCCCTCCCATTCCTCAGACGACATGTCCATCCTGGGCCTCGTGCAGTGCCACAACGATGCCACCCGAAAGTTGCAGGAACAGCAACTCATATTCCGCTTGGGAACCCTGCAGCCCAATGGTATCAATGTGGACTTCACAAGCTTCAAAATCTCCCCTCCCCCTACCGCATCCCAAAACCAGTCCAGCTCGTCCCTGCCTCCCTAACCTGTTCTTTCTCCTACCTATCACCTCCTCCCACCTCAAGCCGCACCCCCATCTCCTACCTACTAACCTCATCCTACCCCCTTGACCTGTCCGTCCTCCCTGGACTGACCTGTCCCCTCCCTAACTCCCCACCTACACTCACCTTTACTGGCTCCATTCCCGCCTCTTCAAAATGTCTGTTTCCTCTCCACCTATCCTCTCCTCTATCCATCTTCTATCTGCCTCCCCCTCTCTCCCTATTTATTTCAGAACCCCCTTCCCCTCCCCCATTTCTGATGAAGGGTCTAGGCCCGAAACATCAGCCTTTCTGCTCCTATGATGCTGCTTGGCCTGCTGTGTTCATCCAGCTCTGCACCTTGTTGTCTTGGATTCTCCAGCATCTGCAGTTCCTACTATCTCTAAGTTTATTTGTTATCATTTTACATGATGGTAAGGCTACTGAGTAGCATGTTTGTCTAACTTTGAACTGTTAAATGGGTACATGATCGCTCAGGTCAAAGTGACATCCCCGCTTATCTCAAAAGCCCATTGACTGATTCATCAAACCCTACCACTACAGAAAGTTGTGGATTCAACTCCAATTCCAGTGATACGAGTACTGTACTGTAGCAGTGTAGTACTGGGGAACTGCTGCACTGCTGAAGGAGCCATTTTTAAGCTGAGGCTCTGTCTTCCCACTGATGATTACAAAAGATTTTACACTGCTAGTTTTCTATTTATTCTTCCATGGGATGTGGACATTGCTGTCTAGGCTGGGATTTATTGCACAACCCTAATTGTCCCTTGAAAAGGTGGAATTGAACCATTTTCTTGAACCATTGCAGTGCATGCAGTGTAGATACATCTGCAGGTGCTGTTAGAGAGGGAGTTTCAAGATCTTGGCCCAGCAACGCTGATGGAACAGCAATATATTTCCAAGTCTGGATGGTGTGTGGCTTAGAGAGAAACATGCAGGTTGTGGTGCTCCCAAATATCTGTTTCTAGGTGGTAGAAATCATGGGTTTGGAAGATGATGTTGAGAGAACCTTAGTGAATTGTTGCAGTGCATCTTGTTGATGTACTCAACCATAATTCATGCCTGTACTGCAAGTCCTAATGTGAGGGAACAAATGCAAAACACTGCAGTTGTTGGAAATCTGAAATGCACATCAAGTTGAAATGTTAACTGTTTCCGTTTCCACAGACACTACCAGACCTGCTGAGTATTCCCAAGCTTTCTTGATTTGTAGTGTGAGGAGGCTTTCT
This sequence comes from Rhincodon typus, assembly GCF_021869965.1. Lineage (NCBI taxonomy): Eukaryota > Metazoa > Chordata > Chondrichthyes > Orectolobiformes > Rhincodontidae > Rhincodon > Rhincodon typus. The sequence continues at coordinate 15,344,781 of NC_063370.1, forward strand.
GCTGTAACTATGAAATATTCATGAGGAGGAGATGAACTTTCTTGACTCCACAGCCTTTTGGAGAAACTGAAAGCATTAAGGGAATGTTTGACTCTCCACTGCACACCTCCTTCCTGACCTGTGCAAGTTACACATGTGGAGCCACTCGTGTGGCAGGACTCTTCCTGTAATGTGCAGTGTTGTAGAGCAGGAACGATATTCAGCAGAGCAGACTGCAAGTTGCCCTGTCTGCAAGACTGAAATAAACCCAAAAACAAGTACAGTGTGAACTCACATCAGAGGAGATACATGATTCTTAAGATCTAGTTCTGTTTTCTTTTCGATCTGTTATAAAATCCTTAATAAGTCAACATAACAAAAGTTTATAAGGATTCTGAAAGGAAAGATTATAATTTACATACAAATCACTTACATGTCTTGTCACTCTGATATTTGACTTCAGAACATGTTGAAACTTGTTGTGACATCATTGATGTTGCAAATTTTTGTTTCATTTAGTGTGATGTAGGCATCACTGACAAGGCCAGCATTTGTTGCTTCCCTAGTAATTTGCTAGGCCTTTTCACAGACAACCACATTGTTGTGAGTCTGGACTCACATTCAGGCTAGAACAGGGAAGGATGCAGATTTCCTTCCCTAAAAGGGACTGGTGAATCAGATGGATATTTATAATGATCAATAGCTTCATATATTCTGTTTTCTTAAAATTAATTGCTTTGAAATTCTACTAGCTGTGGTGAGACTTGAACCCATTTCGCTAGCACATTGGCCTGGTTCTCTGAATTACTAGCCCATAGACATTACCGCTAGACCAACACCTTCCCCTAGGAGACCAGCATCTACCACCCAGATCATAGAATCATACAATAACATAACAGTGAAGGAGGCCATTTGATCCATTGCATCTATGCTGATTCTTTGTAAAAGCTACCCAATTAGTCCCACTCTTCTTATTCATTCAGCAAATCAGCATTACCGTGATGCAAACTGGGAAGATGTGCAGAAAGTCATCATCACTGAGAAGTGGAGTGGGAGACTGAACCTGAGTAGGACTTGGGACATAAGTAAGGACAGGATTTTTCTCATCTATAATCTACTCTGATTCTGACTCGTACAGGAGTCAGTTGGAGTAGTAGCAGAGCAGAGTGAATGTGGCAGTGAACCGATAAAAACCTCAGGGGTGAGACCCAGATTGAGCTCAGTTGGAGCAGCAGCTAAAGCCCAACAGGAACCCAGCCAGAATCTGAAAAGGCTGACAAAAGTGATATTGGTGCAAAGCAGTGAACTGATTGGTAGGTAATGGGTAAATTGTTTAGTCCATTTTAAAAGTTCCATTCAGGAAAGATATGAGTTCTAACTTCTTTTTAAAAGAAAACTTAATTAATTTTCTACTTGGCTTAAACTTAGGGTAAGAGTTTTGGGTGCTGCAGCCAAGATGTCACATACTGTCTGAAGCTGCTGGTCAGTCCAAGGCTGAGAACTGCATTATGTCATCGCAGGCCTAGGTTGCTCATCCATGAAGACTGTGACTGGCAGGAAGGTGAGTGGGAGATTGCAGGGAGTGGGCAGAAAGGAGGGAGGCTGGAGACAAGGATAGGGCAACACCCCCCTCCCCCCCCCTCCACCCACCCCACTCCCCAACCCTCCAAAATTTTCCCAGATCAGGGCAAGAGAAGCCCTCCTTTCCCCAATTCGGCTGGCAGACCATCCTCGTTCCCCTGTCAGGAAGATAACTACATTACTTGTTTGCCAGGAAAGCAGGTAATTGGCTGGTGATGCATTGAGACAGTTGAGTGGCCATTAGTTAATCACTAAGGTTAGCACTGCTGCCTCACAGCGCCAGGGACCCTGGTTCGATTCCAGCCTTGGGTGATAGTCTGTGTGGAGTTTGCACATTCTCCCTGTGTCTGCGTGGGTTTCCTCCGGGTGCTTCGGTTTCCTCCCACAGTCCAAAGATGTGCAGTTAGGTGGATTGGCCATGCTAAATTGCCTATAGTGTTCAGGGAGGTGTAGATTAGGAAGGTTATATGGGGATGGGTCTGGGTGGGATGCTCTGAGGTTCGGTGTGGACTTGTTGGGCCAAAGGGCCTGTTTCCACACTGTAGGAATTCTATGATTCTATGAAATTTCACTGAGGGTCTTAATTGGTAGCAGGTTTAGACAGCCTGCTGAAAATGTTTCCTGTTGTATTACTTTTAAATCATCAATTGAAGAAATGACAATTCAGTCCTGACAAAGTGCGGAATGTCTGAGGGTCAGTACTATCTGAGTGCTGCACTGACAAAGGGACAGTACTGAAGGAATGCTGCACTATCTGAGGGGCAGTGGTGACGGAATGCTGCAGTATATGAGAGGCATATGAGGGACTGCTACACTGTCAGAAGATCAGTACTAAAGGACTGCTGCACTGTCTGAGGGGTAGTGATGACAGGGTGCTGCACTTTCAGAGTCAGCACTGAAGGAGTGCCACACTGTCAGGGGATCAGTACTGAGGGAGTGCTGCACTGTCAATGGGGCAGTGCTGAGGGTGTGTTGCGCTGCCTGAGGTTCAGTGTTGGACTGCCAATGGGGCGGTGCTGAAGAAGTACTGCACTGTCAGAGGGATCAGCACTGAGGGAGTGCAGCACTGTCTGAGGGGCAGTGCTATATTCTCTGAAGGTTAGCACTGAGTGGGTGCTTCACTGTCACAGGGTCAGTGCTGAGGGACTGCTGCACTGTCAGACAGCCAGTCCTGAGGGAGTGTTGCGCTGTCAGAGAGTCAGTACTGAGGGAGCCTTTCTGATAAACATAAAAAAAACCCACATTGCTGTCGAAGAACCCTGCTATCCTGAGCAGTATTTGCAAATGCCACATTACCACAGTGACTATAAAAGTACTTATTTGGCTGTAAAGTGCTTTAGGACATCCAGGGACTAGGATATGCACTATGTAAATTCAAGTTATTCTTTTTAATTTTTTGAACACAAAAATGGTGAAGGATTTCACCTGATTATAGGTAGTTCAGCATATGTCAGGGAGTTGCAGGAAAATATGCAGTAATGCAGGTTTTTACTCATGTTTGTACAGTTTGTCAGTGAGCCAGATTTCATTTTTAAATTAATTTCTAAATCTAGCCTTTCCAGATGAAGGAAGAATGGTCCATGGTAATGAAGCCTTCCACGATTAACCTTCTGATGCACCCGACCTAAGCTGTGTGCAATAATAAAAACAGAAGTTGCTGGAAAAGCTCAGAAGGAGGAAAGATCACCAGACCCAAAACATTAAATCTGATTTCTCTTCACAGATGCTGCCAGACCTACTGAGCATTTCCAGCAACTTCTGTTTTTGTTTCTGATTTACAGCATCCACAGTTCTTTGGTCTTTACTGTGTCCAATAATAATTGGTTGCACAATGTTAGAAAGCAAGATCAATTCCTCAACAAAGTGGAAAAGAAAACAAGTGAAAAAAGGAGAAAGATTTGTATTTATATCACACTTCTCATAACCACTGTGGTTAAAGTATTTCAAGCAAATTAAATTTTCTTTGTCACTTACGTGATATAGAAAACACAGTAGCCAATTTGTACTCACCTTCCAAACCTGCGACTTCTAGGGAACATCATCATCTGCAAGTTTCCCTTCAAGCCACTCACCATCGTGACTTGGAAATATATCACCGTTCCTTCACTGTCACCGGATCAACATCCTGGAACTCCGTCCCTAATGACATTGTGAGTCTACTTACAGCAAATGGACTGCAGGGGTTCAAGAAGGCAGCTCACCACATCTTCTCAAGGACGATTATGGATAAGCAACAAATGCTGGCCTTGGAAGCGACATCCACATCCCATAAAAGAATAAAAACAAACTCATACAAACAACAATCTGATAATAGCCCACAAATCTGATTTTTGTGATGTCAGTTGAGGGATAAACATTGACGGTTCTTCTTCAAAACAGTGTTATGTAATCTGATCCTAACTGATATTAATACTATACAAGTCAAGTCCCAGAGTGAACCTAACTTGATAGTTTAATTTTTGGTGTTGGTTACCATGGTGATATTCACAGGAGGATGCAAATGTTCTTCCACAAAATAACACAAGTTCATTATACAAGCAAACAAACAACGTAAACAACAAAACAAAATTTCAATCTGTTTCCCAACAATATCCTTTGCAGATCCTCAATCCAAGAAAAATATCACTCCTATTTTAATTCTGTAATTTCTTACTTAACTGATCCTTTTCAGTTCTTTTCTTGGACTGTTGAGACAGAATTATGACGACTTTCTAGTTCTTTTGGCCTGAACCTCCTTTCAGTTATGATGGCCTAAATCTCTTTTAGTTCTGGCAAATTGCAAACTTCCATACAAATTCTCACATCTTGGAGACTTCACCAACTATAACCTGCTGACAGGGTCATAGTCCTCCTGAACTGAAATCAAACTACATTGAAGCACCTGGTCTGTTTTCTTTCTATATGTCATAAAACTCATTTAATTTGCAAGTATTCATCTGCACACTAAAGTGAATAACATGCTTTCTTAGAAATGATGTTTTTAAATCACTGTGCCAAATGACTCTCTGACCTCTTTTTTAAAAAAAAATGCAACCTTCTCTGAATGAATGCCAGAAACCATCAACCTCTACCTTAGAAATCCAAATTTCCAATTGGTAGTAATAAATTATACGCCTTCATCACGTGTGTGATCCTTTACATCCATTCACAAAATCACTTTGCAGCTATGGTTTAACATCTCATCTGAAAGATGGCACCTTCAATAATGCAGTCCTCCTTCAGGACTACACTGGCTGTTTTGTGCCCAAGGCCAGAAGTGGGACTTGAACTCAGAGACTTTAAAGGTAAGGGTGCTACCACACAATCTAGGTCATAAAGGACAGCACAGAAAGAGGCCACTCAGCTTATTGTGTCTATGCTGGCTCATTGAAAGAGCTATTGATTAATCCCACTCCCATGTGTTTTCCTGTAGCCCCATATAAATTTGATTAGTTTATGATTTGTATGATTTCACTTTTAACAACAATAGCTTCTGTTCCTGAGCTTCCTGCAAAGTAATAGAAAGAGACCGTTTATTTAGAGGAGTTTGAACAGTTGCCAAACCCACATGTGTTTGGAGCGCAGCTGGCTGAGGGCAGATTAGGAAAGTTCAAATATTTTGTTTTGAATAGAGGCAAGCCATTTTTAAAAATCAACAGTAACAAATGAAAGAAAATGGCAAATTATTTTCTAAAACCCATTTAAAAAATCAGAAATTTAAATCAAGTTATTTGTCCAAATCTCCTTACAATAAGAGTCTATTCTGTGCAACTGAACCAAGGGCAGTTCATTGCAGACACATATATCACAGGTTTACACTGAACGAACAACTCAAATTTAATAGGATCATAGAAATTAGGAGCAGGAGTAGGCAATTCAGCCCTTCAAGCGCACTTTGCCTTTAACATGATCATGGCTGATCTTATCCTGGTCTCAGCTCCATTCTCCTACCTGCTCCCCCCACCCCACCCCCCCTCCATAGCCCTTTATCCCATTCTTCATCAGAAACATATCTATTTCTTTCTTGAATCTGTTGATTGATTCTGCCTCCAGCGCACTCTGAGGCAGTGAGTTCCACAGATTCACAAACCTCTGAGAGAAGTAGTTTCTCCTTATCTCAGTTTTGAAGCTACTTCCTTTCATTTTATATCCATGCCTATATATCTATACCTCTATATCTAATGTGTCATAAGTTTTATGATCCCAACTAATATTACAATCAGACAAGCCAGATCCCAGACTGAATGACAGTAGAGTATCCTGCAATCAGCATTGAAATTGGGATGAGGAATCAGCATTGACTGGAGAAGGATTTAGGAGTGGGACAGGGTGGATCCATTTGTCATAATCCATCGAGGCACCAATGACATGGGTAGAACTGGGGAAGAGGTTCTGCATAGCCAGCATGAACAGCTAGGCACAAAATTAAGGAGCAGAACCTCAAAGGTAATAATCTTTGGATGTCATCTGTTATTTAAGATAATATTAACATTATAGAAAGAGATTACCTAAATACAGGAAACCAGAATATAGAAATAGTCTGGGAAGAGATGAGTAATAATAAATAATATATTCTTTGGAGTTTAGAAGAGTCAGAAGTGACTTAATTGAAGCATATAAGATTTGAGGGGATTTGACCAGGTGGATATGTAAAGAATATTTCCTCTTGTGGGAGAATCTAGAACTACGGCTCATAGTTTAAAAATAAGGATTCGCCCATTTAAGACAGAGATGAGGAACCAATTTTTTCTCTCAGAGGGTTATGAATCTTTGGATTCCCTTCCTCAAAAGGCAGTGGATGCAGGATCTTTATAAATAATTTAAGTCAGAGCTAGATAGATTCTTGATTACCAAGGATGAAAGATTATTGGAGACAGGCAGGAATACAGAAGTTAAAATCAGATCAGCCATGATTTTATTGAATAGCAGTGTAGATTTGAAGGGCTGAGTGGCCTACTCTTACTCCTTGATTGTATGTTCGAATGAAAGATAAACGTGAAATGCTGCAGATGTGATTTTAACAACAAAAAGGAGTTTATTACAAAAAAATGAGATGAAGATAAAATAGAGCATATGAAGCTATTTATGTGTAATGCAATTTTAAAGATTTCAAAATACATTGCAAAATAAAATCGCATTGATCCCAATACTATCACTTTGCAGTACTCAATTACCAGATAAGGACTTCTCTTTCCTATCACATCTATAAATTTAACTTAACTGTTTCTATCAAGTTCAAACCTTGAGACCTTGATAGCTTTTTCCTTGATATAACTTGAGTTAAAACCTTCTTAGCTCCAAATAACCCTTACAAGTTTCGACGCAAACACTTCTGGTCTGGAATTTTCAAACTAAAACTCTTACATTGAGGTAACCTATTTCCTAACTGTTCTGAACTAACTCCTTTCTCATGAAGAAACTATTCTCACATCTGACCCTAGCCAAGTCTATTCTGAACTGAAACAAAAACTTTATAATCTATGGGCTTTCCTGAGCAAAAATTATTTTTTGATTTTCTAAACCTACAGCAAGCTAATGAGTTTCGATGTTTGCTGTTTCCGATTATGAAACATTCACAATATTAACATATTTCCATTATCACTCGCTGGAGTGCCCTAATCAGCTGCCCTCTGACACATATTGATCTAAAATCATTGCTCCAGAAAAACTGATAAATTAGTTATTAAAAACTCCTCACATGCGTAGACCAAAACTGACTTGGGATTAATTCAAAATCCAAACTCTAAATAAATGATATTAATACGTATAAGTCATCACACAAGGGTGTTCTTTCCTAATTCTACAAGTTTAATGTGAATGCAACCTCTGATTGTAGGAGGCTCCCCTATTGACTGAGTACGCTTTTCCTTACTCTTTCATGGGATATGAGAATCACTAGTAAGGTCGCTTTTGCTATCCTTCTCTAATTTCCCTTGAATTGAATGGTTTGTGAGGTTATTTAGAGGGCAGTTAAGAGTGAACCATATCACTGTGGGTCTAGAGTCATGGTAGCTCAGTGGGTAGCAGTGCAGCCACACAGTGCTAGGGACCCAGGTTCAATTCTAGCCTAAGGCGACTGTTTGTGTGGTGTTTGTGCGTTCTCCCCGTGTCTGTGTGGATTTCCTCTAAGTGCTCTGGTTTCCTCCCACAGTGCAAAGATGTACAGACTAGGTGGATTAGCCATCGGGTGTGTCTGGGTGGGATGACCTTCAGAGGGTTGGTGTGGACTCAATGGGCCAAATGGCCTGCTTCCACACTGTAGGAATTCTATAAATAAAATGTAGGGCAGGCCAGGTAAGGATGGTAGATTTCCTTTCCAAAAGGATATTAGTGAACCACATGGATTTTTACAATAATTGATAATGATTTTATGGTCACGATCACTGAGACTAGCTTTTAATTCCAGGTGTTTATTAATTGAATTTAAAGTTCACCAACTGCCGTGATGGGATTTGAACCCGTGTCTCTGAAATAATCATCAAGTTGCATTAACATACAGATTAAATTTCCAGCTTCATATATTTTCCTTCTATCCTTGTTTCCCTGTGTTAGCTAATCTCATATTCAGATATCAGCAATTTATCGGGTTGCTGTTCTGCAGTTGCCATCAAGAGTCACATGCAACTGCAGAGGGAGTCTTGACAGTGCCAGCTAACTATCCAACTGTATGGTGCATCACAGCTAATTCTTATCCCCCAACTGTGGTCCATTGTCACTTTCAATGAATACGAGGGAGGGGTTTGGAGAAAAGAGATATCAATGGATGGTGATCAGCACCTAGTAAACCATGGACCAGTCTTAACTGAGTGACAAAAGGCCATTTGTGTCAGTTCATCCAGGGCCGCCTGTCTTAGAACTAGAACAGTCAATGAATCTGCAACCTGCTATGTCTTACTAATACTGTAAAAGCTTAGTGAGCTCAATATCCATTTTAGATGTGCTATAATCACTCACTTTGTGTTCAAGTTCAATTGACTGTAGGATCCTGTAAAATATCCACTAGCTAAGTCAAAGGTTTTCAGCACTATCCAAATTACGGCAGCTTTGATGAATACACTCTAAGTAATTTCATAATGTAATTCATAATTCATAATTGAATTGAGAACAGGGAAAGAGAGAGAGACCAGTTGGTCCCAGGGCAACTTTCAATTAAAGTTGTGTTTCTTTTTATAATAGTTATTAACTATAATATTTAACTAACATAAAGGTGTAATCTAACATATTGTCAAGTTTAGATACTAAGTTCTGAAGAAGGGCCACTGGACCCGAAACGTTAATTCTGATTTCTCTCCACAGATACTGCCAGACTTGCTGAGATTTTCCAACAATTTCTGTTTTTGTTCCTGATTTCCAACATTTGCAGTTCTTCTGTCTTTTCTAATTTAGTGTTTAGCTCACTGCCACATCTCTTCCAGGCATGCCCACCTTGAAGAAGTTCTGCTCCTCTCTCCAACAGGATTTCCATTCTAACCTTTTCTCTTGTTACTGTCATTAATTTTGTTCCTGGTGTTTGATAAGGTATTTGCTAAAACTCGTTTCCACAGCCACATCACGTTCCAACGTGACTGCCTCTGGGTCAAACTCACACCACGTGGATTCCAACTTGAGTTTCATCCTTCATATTTTCAATCCACCAAGGATCAGAATTCTGAGGAAGGGTCA
>NC_063370.1:15353991-15375854 GCF_021869965.1 Rhincodon typus
ACAGATACTGCCAGACGTGCTGAGATTTTCCAGCAATTTCTGTTTTCGTTTAGATATTAAGCATAGTTTTATCTCCTAAAATCCAGGTCTAGACACAAACCCAGAATCTAGCTTGAAATCTAAGCCCCAGTTGAGCTTTGCCTTTCCTGACATATCTGCATTTCTTTGTGTTTTGGTTTTCAGACTCAAATGAAAAAGTGCACACTAGAAACAGTGACTGTGTTGATGGGCTGGTGGATTTACCAACAATCAAAAGATATGTTTTAGTACCAGTGCTGTTCGCACAAAATGTTTACTACAAAGAAAGATAGTTGTGATGGCTGAAGATCAGTCATCTCAGTTCGAGGATATCTCTGCAAGCATTCTTTGGGAGAGTGCCTTAAGCCCAACATCTTCTGCTGCTTCATCAATGACCTTCCCTCCATCACAAGGTTAGAAGTGGAGATGTTCACTGACGATTACACAATGTTCAGCACCATTCATTACTCCACAGATGCTGAAATAGTCTATGTCCAAATGCAGCAAGACCTGGACAATATCCAGGCTATTGTTGACAAGTGACAAGTAGCAATGATCAACTCCAACAGGAGAGAATCTATCTGTCACCCCTTGACATTCAGTGGCATTACCATCAATAAAACATAGTGGCTACAAGAGCATGTCAGAAGCTAGGAATACTGCAGCGAGTAACTCACCTCCTCACTGGCCAAAGCCTGTCCACCATCTTCAAGTCACAAATCAGGAGTGTGATGCCATACTCCCCACTTGCCTGGGTGGGTGTAGTTCCAACAACACTCAAGAAGTTTGACACCTTCCAAAACAAAACAGCCCACTTGATTGGCACCACATCCATAAGCATCCACTCCTTCCACCACTGACGCTCAGTAGCAGCAGTGTGTACTATCTACAAGTTGCACTGCAGAAATTCACTAAAGATCCTTAGAAAGCACCTTCCAAACCTACGATCGCTTCCATCTAGAAGGTCAAGAGCAGCAGATACATGGGAACATGCCTAGAATAGCAACTGCTCTGCCCAGGACCATAAGAAACTACAGAAAGTTGTGTGTACAGTCTGGGCCATCACAGAAGCCAACCTCCCATTCATTGACTCCATTTACACTTCTCGTTGCCACTGAAAGGCTGCCAACATCATCAAAGACCCCTCCCACCCCAGTAATTCTCTCTTCCAACCTCTTCCATTAGGCAGAAGATACAGAAGCTTGAACACATGCACAAACAGGTACAAGAACTGCTTCTTCCCTGATGTTATTAGACTGCTGAATGGATCTCTCTAACTTCAAATAATGTTGATCTTGCTAATGTTGATCTTGTTTGTGCACCTCCTGTGCAGCCATAACCTTATACGCCTCACTCTGTCTAAGCACCCTATGATCTGTATGTAACAAGGTGTAGAGCTGGATGAACACAGCAGGCCAAGCAGCATCAGAGGAGCAGGAAAGCTGACGTTTCGGGTCTGGACCCACTATCTCTCTATAGAAATACTAGTTTAGTTGAGAAGCACACAGAGCATAGCACTCACTTATAAAACAATCAGGAAGCCCCTAAAGTTGACAAGAAGTCACCATTGCGAAACAAGTAGTAAATCTGTATCTTTTTGCATAAGTACATTACTTAGATTTACTGAAGAAAATGCATTGTGCTTTAAGCAACTGTGATTTTGAGGAAGGTAAATAGATGTTCCTCATTATTTTAGTGCTTTAATGAGCCAGTGTTCTTTAGGACACTGAAGGAAACAGCACTTGTTGAAGTTTGGTGAATTCCATGAACCAGACCTCTATTGTTCAACTGTATCTGAAAAAGTGTGCCTGATCGTTGCTTAGAATGGACAGACTTTTCTCCAATTACTTTATTGTTATTTACAACATAGAATTGTGCCTGAGGCAGAAAGGGAAGGGGGAAGGGGATGTTTTGAGCATCCTGGAGTGGGACATGAGGTCAGTGTGGGAGCCCGGCCAGTTGCAGAACTGTGCATAATACACGGAATCTCACTGCATTTGATGACTTCACCCGTGTTACAAACTATTATGCCTGGTTTAGTGCTCTGCATCAGATCTGAACAAATGCCATTAAATAACAGCTTGCATCATTTCTCCCAATGCACTGTAATTAATTCCGGCTGAAATCAATAACCTGTTAGTAATGTGTTTTCTTATGTACTTTCTTTACTTGTAACGAATATCCTCACAGCGGTTCACATGGAACTGAATCAACATTCCAAGCCCTCTGCCTAAAGCCACAATTACTTATTACACCAAATCTACAGCTTAGGTACAGGCCACTTGGCTCAGTCCGTCTATTCTAGTGTTCATGTTCTGCACAAGTTCCCACCCATCTTTATCTCACCTCTCTGGGGCACAGTGATGATGTCCCTACCACTGGGCCTAAGGTCTGTGTTTCAGTCCCAGCTGCTCATGTCAGAACAGGTTGATTTAAAATTACTTTACTGTTCCTTCGTCCCTCTTGTTCTTATCTAACTTTTAAAATGCACCTACCCTATTAAGCAGCAGCTCTGATGAAGAGTCATCTTGACTCAAAACATTGGCTTTCTCTCTCTCCATGGATGCTGCCTGACCCGCTGTGATTTCCAGCATATTTTGTTTTCAGTATTTGCTGTTCTTGTTCTTCTAGGTGGCAGATGTCATGGGTTTGGAAGGGACACTGGAAAGAAGCTTGATAAACTGTTGAGGGATGTGGTGCTGTATTAATAGTGTCTCTTAACTAGTAATCCAAAGCTCCAGACTAATGCTTTGAAGATATGGACTGAAATCCCTCTATGGCAGCTTAGGGGATGGGCAATAAATGTCAATCCAGCCCGTGATGCCATAAAGAAAAGGTTGCTTAAAATAAAATCTAGAATTTAAAGCTAGTTTAATAGTGACTGTGTAACCACTGTTTTTAATTGTTTAAAAACCCATCTGGTTCACTAATGTCCTTTGGGAAAGGGAATCTGCTGTCTTTACCTAGCCTAGCCTACATATGACTCCAGATTCACAGCAGTGTGTTTGACTCTTAACTGCTCTCTTCATTGGCCTAATAAGCCACTCAGTTCAACTGCTATTAGGGATGGGGAAAAAAATACAGATCTTGCCAGTGACATCCACATCCAATTCAAGAATAAAGAATAAAAATACATTTTGTAGATGGTACACACTGCTGCCACTGTGCAGCAGTGATGGAGGAAGTGAATATTGAAGGTAATCTATTTTGTGTTGATCAACCGGATTTCTTTGTCTTGGATGTGATTGAGCTTCTTGAGTGTTGTTGGCACTGCTTTTATCCAAGAAAATGGGATGTTATGATTAGGGTCAGGGTTAGGGAGAATAGGGAAGGAGGAATAGAGACATAAATTATTTCCTAAATGGGGAAAGGCTTCAGAAATCTAAAGCACAAAGGGACTTGGAGTCCTAGTTCAGGATTCTCCTAAGGTTAACATGCAGGTTCAGCTGGCAGTTGGGAAGGCAAATGCAACGTTAGCATTCATTTCAAGATGGCTAGAATCCAAGAGCAGAGATGTCCTGCTGAGGTGTATAAAGGCTCTGGTCAGCAATTTTGCTGCCCATATCTAAGGATATGGTGGTGTTGGAGGAGGCTCCAGAGGAGGTTTTCAAGAATGATCCTGGAGATGAAGGGCTTGTCATATGAGGAGCATTTGAGGGATTTGGGTCTGTTCTCCAAGGAGTTTAAAAGGATGAGGGGGGATCTGATTGAAACTTACAGAATACTGAGTAGCCTGGACAAAGTGGACATGGAGAAGACATTTCCACTATTAAGAGAGACTAGGACCAAGGGCACAGCTTCAGAGTGAAGACTTCAGACAACACTTTAGAACTGAGATGAGGAGAATTTCTTTAAGCTAGAGGGTAGCGAATCTGTGGAACGCATTGATGCAGAAGGCTGTGGAAGCTAAGTTTTTGAGTGTATTTAAGACAGAGATAGATAAGTTCTTGATTAGTAAGGGGATGAAAGATTATGGAGAGAAGGCAGGACAATGGGATTGGGAAACATATCAGCCATGGCCTAATAGCGGAGCAGATTCAATGGGCCAAATGGCCTAATTCTATTCCTATATCTTATGATCTTATGGAGTATTCCATCACACTCCTGACCTGTGCCTTGTGGACAAGCTTTGGGGAGTCAGGAGGTAAATTAGATGCCACAGAACTCCCATACTCTGACTGGCTCTTGTAGTCATAGTCTTTATATGGATGATCAATGGTAACCCCCAGAATATTAAAGATGGAGAATTCAGCGATGGTAGTGCCATTGAATGTCAAGGGAAAATGGTTAGATTCACTCTTGTTGTAGATAGTCATTACCTGGCAAATGTTGAGTGTCAATGTTACTCACTCTTAGCAATCCACAGCTAAATGCTGTCCAAGTGTACACGTATATGTGCATGCACCCAACGATATACATAGAGTCATAGATTCATACAGCACGGAAACAGACCCTTCAGTCCAACCAGTCCATGCCAAACATAATCCCAATCTAAACTAGCCCCACCTGCTTGCTCCTGGCCCATATCACTCCAAACCTTTCCTATGTGATAGCATTACAGGGGGTACAGATGGAGAAATTGAGCTATAAGGAGAGACTGGGTAGGCTTGAATTGTTTTCTTTACAGCAGAGAAGACTGACAGGGGTGTATAAGATTATGAGGGGTATGGACAAGTTGAATAGACAGCAACTTGGTTAAGGGTTCAATCACAAGAAGACATTGTTTTAGGGTAAGGGGCAGGAGATTCAGAGGGGATTTAGGAAAAACGTTTTCCAGAGGGTGGTGGGAATCTGGAATGCACTGTCTGGGAAGGCAGTGGAGGATGGAAAACTTACAACATTTAGAAAATATTTGGATGAGCACTTCAAATATCGTAACATTCAAGGATATGGAACAAGTGCAGGAAACTGGGATTAGCACACTACTAGTGGTAGTTGTGTCAGTGTAGACTCGATGGGCCGAAGGGCCTTTTCTGCGCTGTAATGAATCTATGAATCTATGGTCAGTTTGAAACTGGTTGTCAATCAGAAATGTATACTTTCCATGGTAAATTTAAAAGAAATAGGGGAGAAGAGTAAGAAGATGTTCTTCTCTATTCAAGTTGAGAAACCTATTTGAAAGTCATTTTTATACATACAGTATGATCAATATCCACTCATGTGTAGAGAGGTGGAGACCACCTGAGTATTGATCTGTAGTCACATCAGAAAGGTTGAAACCTTTGGTACAAAAACAAAAGTACAAGCTGGCCAGGATGTTTAGCGAGAAAAATTTGATGTATCTTCACAGCATTTGATTGGCCATAAAAAGATTATCAAAAATCATGTAATTATCTACGTTCTGTCCAATGTTTAAAAGAAGTTGTGAGAAAAAGGTTGATGCTGAGTTATTTTAATACTATGGTGTTTAAGCTTAAATACTGCCACAAAATATGAACTGAGGTAGATTCCTCAAATCATTCAATACAATCATAGCTGGTCTGTGACTCCGCCTCTACTTTCCTGCCTGCTCCCAACAGCCGTTGATTCCCTAAGAGTTCAAAATTCTGTCTGTCCCAGCTTGACTGTACTCAATGATGGAATATTTACAACTCTCTGGGGTAGAGTATTCCAAAGATTCACAATCATTTGAATGAAGAAATTTCTCCTAATCTCAATCTGAAATGATCAGCCCCTTAACCTGAACCTGTGCCCCCAGTTTTAGATTCTTCAGCCAGGGAAAAGAACTGTGTACCCTGTCAAGACCCTGAAGAATCTTGCATGTTTCAATGAGACAACCTTCCATTCTTCTTAACTCCAGAGAATATGAGACTCAATTTACTTAGCCTCAAATCACAGAACAAGCCTCTTATTCGAGGGATCGTCCTGTGTACGTTCGGTGCATCACCCCCAAGTTACTTAGAGGCAGACATCAAACTGCATGAGTATTTTGCATCGGTGTTTACTGTGGAGAAGGATATGGAAGATCGAGAACGTGGAGAAATGAATAGCGACATCTTGAAAAATGTCCATATTACAGAGGAGGAAGTGCTGGATGGCTTAAAACACATAAAGAAGGATAAATCCCTGGGACGTGATCAGGTGTACCCTAGAACTCTGTGGGAAGCCAGGGGAGTGATTGCTGGGCACCTTGCTAAGATACTTGTATCATCGATAGCCACAGGTGAGGTGCCAGAAGACTGGAGGTTGGCTAACCTGGTGCCACTATTTAAGAAAGGTGATAAGGAAAAGCCAGGGAACTATAGACTGGTGAGCCTGAAATCAGTGGTGGGCAAGTTGTTGGAGGGAATCTAAGAGACAGGATTTACATGTATTTGGAAAGGCAAGGACTGATTAGGGATAGTCAACAAGGTTTTGTGCATGGGAAATTGTGTCTCACTAACTTGATTGAGTTTTTTGAAGAAGTAACAAAGAGGATTGATGAAGGCAGAGCAGTGGATGCGATCTATATGGACTCTAGTAAGGTGTTTGACAAGGTTGCTTATGATACACTGGTCTGCAAGATTAGATCACACAGAATAAAGGGAGAACTAGCTATTTGGATACAGAACTGGCTCAAAGGTAGAAGACAAAGGGTAGTGGTGGAGGGTTTCTTTTCAGACTGGAGACCTGTGACCAGTGTTGTGCCACAAGGATCGTTGCTGGGTTCACTGCTTTTCATGATTTATATAAATGATTTGGATGTGAACAGAGGAAGTATAGTTAGTTAAGTTTGCAGATGACACCAAAATTAGAGGTATAGTGGTCAGCAAAGAAGGTTACTTCAGAGTACAACGGGATCTTGATCAGATGGGCCTTTGGGCCGAGGAGTGGCAGACGGAGTTATCAGGGTAGGACTTATACACTTAATGATAAGGTCCTGCGGAGTGTTGCTGAACAAAGAGACCTTGGAGTGCACGTTCATTGTTCCTTGAAAGTGGAGTCACAGGTAGATAGGATAGTGAAGAAGGCTTGCCTTTGTTGGTCAGTGCATTGAGTACAGGAGTTGGGAGGTCATGTTGCGGCTGTACAGGAATTGGTTAGGCCACTTTTGGAATAAAGAACAAAGAAAATTACAGCACAGGAACAGGCCCTTCGGCCCTCCAAGCCTGCGCCGATCCAGATCCTCTATCCAAACCTGTCGCCTATTTTCCAAGGATCTGTATCCCTCTGCTCCTAGCCCATTCATGTATCTGTCTAGATACATCTTAAGTGACGCTATCGTGCCCGCCTCTACCACCTCCGCCGGCAACGCGTTCCAGGCACCCACCACCCTCTGCGTAAAGAACTTTCCACGCATATTTCCCTTAAACTTTTCCCCTCTCACCGTGAAATCGTGACCCCTAGTAATTGAGTCCCCCACTCTGGGAAAAAGCTTCTTGCTATCCACCCTGTCTATACCTCTCATGATTTTGTAGACCTCAATCAGGTCCCCCCTCAACCTCCGTCTTTCTAATGTAAATAATCATAATCTACTCAACCTCTCTTCATAGCTAGCGCCCTCCATACCAGGCAACATGCTGGTGAACCTCCTCTGCACCCTCTCCAAAGCATCCACATCCTTTTGGTAATGTGGCGACCAGAACTGTACGCAGTATTCCAAGTGTGGTCGAACCAAAGACCTATACAACCGTAACATGACCTGCCAACTCTTGTACTCAATACCCCGTACGATGAATGAAAGCATGCCGTATGCCTTCTTGACCACTCTATTGACCTGCATTGCCACCTTCAGGGTACAATGGACCTGAACACCCAGATCGCTCTGTGTATCAATTTTACCCAGGGCTTTTCCATTTACCATATAGTTCGCTCTTGAATTGGATCTTCCAAAATCCATCACCTCACATTTGCCTGGATTGAACTCCATCTGCCATTTCTCCGCCCAACTCTCCAATCTATCTATATTCTGCTGCATTCTCCGACAGTCCCCTTCACTATCTGCTACTCCACCAATCTTAGTGTCATCTGCAAACTTGCTAATCAGACCATCTATACCTTCCTCCAGATCATTTATGTATATCACAAACAACAGTGGTCCAACATGGATCCCTGTGGAACACCATTGGTCACAGTTCTCCATTTTGAGAAACTCCCTTCCACTACAACTCTCTGTCTCCTGTTCCCCAGCCAGTTCTCTATCCATCGAGCTAGTACACCCTGGACCCCATGCGACTTCACTTTCTCCATCAGACTACCATGGGGAACATTATCAAATGCCTTACTGAAGTCCATGTATATTACATCCACAGCCCTTCCCTATCAACTTTGTCACTTCCTCAAAGAATTCTATCAAGTTGGTAAGACATGACCTTCCCTGCACAAAATCATGCTGCCTATCACTAATAAGCCCATTTTCTTCCAAATGTAAATAGATCCTATCCCTCAGTATCTACTCCAGCAGCTTCCCCACCACTGATGTCAGGCTCACTGGTCTATAATTACCTGGATTATCCTTGCTACCCTTCTTAAACAAAGGGACAACATTAGCAATTCTCCAGTCCTCCAGGACCTCACCCGTGCTCAAGGATGCTGCAAAGATATCTGTTAAGAACTGCTATTTCCTCTCTCGCTTCCCTCAGTAACCTGGGATAGATCCCATCCGGACCTGGGGACTTGTCCACCCTTATGCCTTTTAGAATACCCAACACTTACCCCCTCCTTATGCCGACTTGACCTACAGTAATCAAACATCTATCCCTAAACTCAACATCCATCATGTCCCTTTCCTCAATGAATACCGACGCAAAGTACTCATTAAGAATCTCACTCATTTTCTCTGACACCTTGCATAACTTCCCTCCTTTGTCCTTGAGTGGGCCAACCCTTTCTCTGGTTATCCTCTTGCTCCTTATGTATGAGTAAAAGGCTTTGGGATTTTCCTTAACCCTGTTTGCTAAAGATATTTCACAACCCCATTTAGCCCTCTTAATTCCTCGTTTCAGATTGGTCCTACTTTCCCGATATTCTTCCAAAGCTTCGTCTGTTTTCAGTCACCTAGACCTTATGTATGCTTCCTTTTTCCTCTTTGCTAGTCTCACAATTTCACCTGTCATCCATGGTTCCCTAATCTTGCCCTTTCTATCCCTCATTTTCACAGGGACATGTCTGTCCTGCACTCTAACCAATCTCTCTTTAAAAGCCTCCCACATATCAAATGTGGATTTACTCTCAAACAGCTGCTCCCAATCCACATTCCCCAGTTCCTGCCGAATTTTGCTATAGTTGGCCTTCCCCCAATTCAGCACTCTTCCTTTAGGACCACTCTCGTCTTTGTCCATCAGTATTCTAAAACTTACGGAATTGCGATCACTATTCCCAAAGTAATCCCCTACTGAAACTTCAACCACCTGGCCAGGCTCATTCCCCAACACCAGGTCCAGTATGGCCCCTTCCCGAGTTGGACTATGTACATACTGCTCTAGAAAACCCTCCTGGATGCTCCTTACAAATTCTGCTCCATCTAAACCCCTAACACTAAGTGAATCCCAGTCAATGTTGGGAAAATTAAAATCTCCCATCATCACCACCCTGTTGCTCCTACATCTTTCCATAATCTGTCTACATATTTGTACCTCTATCTCACGCTCGCTGTTGGGAGGCCTGTAGTACAGCCCCAACATTGTTACCGCACCCTTCCTATTTCTGAGCTCTGCCCATATTGCCTCACTGCTCGAGTCCTCCATAGTGCCCTCCTTCAGCACAGCTGTGATATCCTCTTTGATCAGTAATGCAACTCCTCCACCCCTTTTACCTCCCTCTCTATCCCACCTGAAGCATCTATATCCTGGGATATTTAGTTGCCAATCTTGCCCTTCCCTCAACCAAGTCTCAGTAATAGCAATAACATCATATTCCTAGGTACTAATCCAAACCCTAAGTTCATCTGCCTTACCTATTACACTTCTCGCATTAAAACAAATGCACCTCAGACCACCTGTCCCTTTGCATTCATCATCTACTCTCTGCCTCCTCTTCCCCTTAGTCACACTGACTTCATTATCTAGTTCCTTACTGTCCACTAACATCCTCATTTGGTTCCCATCCCCCTCCCACATTAGTTTAAACCATCCCCAACAGCGTTAACAAAAGCACCCCCTAGGACATTGGTTCCAGTCCCTCCCAGGTGTAGACTGTCAGATTTGTAATAGTCCCATTTCCCCCAGAACAGGTCCCAATGTCCCAAAAATCTGAACCCCTCCCTCCTGCACCATCTCTCAAGCCACTCATTTATCCTGCCTATTCTTTCATTTCTACTCTGACTAGCACGTGGCACTGGTAGCAATCCTGAGATTACTACCTCTGAGGTCCAACTTTTTAACTTGGATCCTAACTCCCTAAATTCTGCTTGTAGGACCTCATCCTGTTTTTTACCTATATCATTGATGCCTATATGCACCACGACAGCTGGCTGTTCACCCTCCCCCTGCAGTCGATCTGAGACATCCCTGACCCGTGCACCTGGGAGGCAACATACCATTCGGGAGTCTCGTTTTCGACCACAGAACTGCCTATCTACTCTCCTTACAATCGAATCCCCTATGACTATAGCCCTCCCACTCTTTTTCCTGCCCTTCTGTACAGCAGAGCCAGCCACGGTGCCATGAACCTGCTACTGCTGCCTTCCCCTGGTGAGCTATCTCCCCCAACAGTATCCAAAACGGTATACCTGTTTTGGAGGGAGATGACCGCAGGGGACACCTGCACTGCCTTCCTGCTTTTTTTTTCTGCCTTTTGGTCACCCATTCCCTTTCTCCCTCAGCAATCCTAATCTGCGGTGTGACCAATTTGCTGAACGTGCTATCCACGACTTCCTCAGCATCGCGGATGCTCCAAAGTGAGTCCATCCGCAGCTCCAGAGCCGTCATGCGGTCTAACAAGAGCTGCAAGCTGGACACACTTCTTGCATGTGTAGGAGTCAGGGACATCAGCCACGTCCCTGAGCTCCCACATTGAGCAAGAGGAGCATAACACGAGTCTGGGATCTCCTGCCATCTCCTGCCAATACTGCAAGCAGTTCTGGTCTCCCTGCTATTGGAAGGATTTTGTGAAATTTGAATGGGTTTAGAAAAGATTTACAAGGACGTTGCCAGGATTGGAGGGTTTGAGCTACAGAGAGAGGCTGAAAAGACTGCAACTATTTTCCCTGGAGCATCAGAGGCTGAGGGGTGACCTTATAGAGGTTTATAAAATCATGAGGAGTATGGGTAGGATAAATAGACAAGGTCTTTTCCCCAGGGTGGGTGAGTCCAAAACTAGAGGGCATAGGTTTAAGATGAGAGGGGCAAGATTTAAAAGGGACCTAAGCGGCAACATTTTCACGCAGAGGGTGCTGCGTGTATGGAATGAATTGTCAGAAGAAGTGGTGTAGGTTGGTACAATGTTGGTAAAACATTTAAAAGGCATCTGGATGGGTATATGAATAGGAAGGGTTTAGAGGGATATGAGCCAAATGCTGACAAATGGACGAGTTGGACCAAAGGGTCTGTTTCTGTGCCGTATATCTATATGCCTCAAAGTGTCATTGCACCAAAGTCTAACGCAATTGTAACAATACTTCCTTGTCCTTGAACTCAAGTCTGATTACAGTAAAGTTCAACAAGTCATTTGCTTTTCTAATTGCTTGTTGTACCTGTGTACCAATTTCTTTGAACTACAAAATAAAGTGATGTCAGCACAGGAGAAAAAACTGATTGGTGAGTAGCTGGTGAGTCTTTCTTTCTTTAAGTAATCAGTTTTATGAAGCTTGGGATTTTTGAATGTGCATCCTGTTCTGTGTGGGAACTTTGGGACACTATTAATACTAATGATATTGACATAATTTAGGAACTAGGGAAGAAAGAAAGAAGAATGACTTCAAAGGTTTGGATTACAGTACTATGCTCGATTTACCTTCTTCATTCATGAAATATGAGTGTCACTGGCTGGGCCAGCAATTATTGCCCATCCCTAGTTGCCCTTGAGATGGTGGTAGTGAGCTGTGTTCTTCAACTGCTGCAGTCCATTTGGTGCAGATATACTCAAGACTTTTGTAATTAAGAGAGTTCCATGATTTTGATAGTGACACAGAAGGAACAGTGATACATTTTGATGTCTGGATGGTGAATGGCTTGGAGGAGAAATTGCAGGAAGTGGTATTGCCATGTATCTGCTGCCCTTCCCCTTCTAGATGGTAGTGATCATGAGTTTGGAAGGTGCTGTCTCAGGTGTCTTGGTGACAGTGCATCTTGTAGATGGTATAACACTGCTTCCACTGAACATTGGTGGTGGAGGGACTGAATGTTTGTGGATGTGATTCAATCACATGGGCTTCTTTATCCTGTCTAGTGTCAGGCCTCTTGAATGTTATTGGAGCTGAACGCATCGATGCAAATGGGGAGTATCCTATCACACAGTTGACCAGTGCCTTGTCGATGGTGAACAGGCTTTTAATTTTCAGGAGGTGGTTTACTCACTGCAGGATTCCTAGCCTCTGACCTGCTGTATTTATATGGCCAGGCCAGTTCAGTTTCTGGTCAATGGTAACTCCCAAGATATTGATAGTGATGGATTCAATGATGGTAAGATTGTCTTATGTTGGAGCTGGTTGTTGTCTGGTGGTTGTATGACACAAATGTTATATGCTACTTGTCAGCCCAACTCTGGATATTGTCCTGGTCTTGCTGCATTTGGACATGGACTGCTTCACTATCTGATGAGAATGGTGCTGAACATTGTGCAATCATCATCTGACCTAATGAGGGAAAGAAGCTAATTGATGAAGCAGCTGAAGATGGCTGGGCCTTGGAAACTACCCTGAGGAACTCCAGCAGAGATGTCCTGGAGTTGAGATGACCAACCTCCAAAAGCCACAACTCTTTTTCTTTGAGCAAGATATGACCCCAACCAACAGAGAGTTTTCCCTCTAAATCTCATTGACTTTAATTGTGCTGGGGTTCCTTGATGCCACACTTATCAAATGCCTTGAGGTCAAGGGCAGTCACTCTGACCTCACATCTGGAATTTAGTCTTTTTTTCCATGTTTGAACCAAAGCTGTAATGGAGTCAGGAGTTGAGTAGCTTTGGCAAAACCCAAACTGAGTGTCAATGGCAGGTTATTGATGACCCTTTCCTTCACTTTACTGATGAATAACAGTAGATTGATGGAGCAGTAATTGTCCAGGTTGGATGTACCTTGCTCTTTATGTAGAGGACATACCTGGACAACTTCAGATTCCTAGGCAATTGGGGCCTGGGAGAGTCCTGGGAGAGAATGGAATCTCTATGGATCAAACAGGTTGCACCTCCATGGGTTTGGGACCAATGTCTATGTGAAGTAATTTGCTGCTCCAATATGGAAAGTTTAACTTAATTTGGCAAAGGCATGGGAACCACAAGGTAATATTGGGAAATTCAAATAGCTCTAAGGTAGGAAATATAAGCTGTTGAGAGTCAAAATAAGGAAGCGATGTAGTAAATTCTGAACTAGGGTTACCATGCATGTATATGAATTAACAGAGATAGTTAATCAGATTTGTGAGCTCCAAGCACAGGCAGTCTTCAGGAAATATGATGTCATGATGATAATGGAGACCTGGCTCAAAGAAAGATATGGCTGGGTTCTAAATACACCTATATTTAAGATATTCAGGAGATAAAATAAGGAAAGAAAGGAGGTGAGGTAGCTTTATTGATTAAAAAATTGCAGTGATGAATAAACAAGATGTCCTAAAGGAGTCATGGAAAGAATCTGAGACAACAAGGTGCAGAGTTGGATGAACACAGCAGGCCAAGCAGCATCATAGGAGCAGAAAGGCTGACGTTTCGGGCCTAGACCCTTCATCAGATGCTATCTTAGGAGTCAATCATATTGCAGTGAGTCTGGAGTCACAGGTAGGTCAGACCAGGTAAGGATGGCAGATTTCTTTCCCATTAAGACATTAGTGAACCAGATGGCTTTTTAGAAATAAACTATGATAATTTCATAGACTTCCTTGGGGAGACCAAACTTCCAATTCTATTAGCTATTGTGATGGGATTTGAACCCATGTCATCACTGTGTGGATTTCTGGATTATTAGATTTATATGGGCTACCAATTAATGGCAAATATATAGAGGAACAAATCCCTAAGTCAGAAAATTTGGACCCCAAGGGAAATTTGTTGCAAATGTAATTATGGATAGTGAGGCATGATTCTCCTTCCTTGGACATCCTGGCACAGGAAAGATAATCTAAAATGGACAGAAAATACTTAAGATTTGCTGTTACTATAAGAAAATGTACCTTCAGAACAAACCATAGCCACAAGGTGCCCTGGGGACATTCAAGATCAGGGCATTGGCAACAGCTGTATTGACTCATCACCCATGACTTTCAGAACAACTCTATCAATATGCACAGCTACCACAGCACTGATGTGATGCAGATAACAGGAGGATCACAATCACTCCCTAGTGAGCACCAGAATTAAGGTGAAAGCCTAGAAACATTCTCAAAGAAGAAAAGCTGTCCTTGTATCAACTTCAGCCATGCTGTCTACCCAGATAACAACCAGCAGTTCATCGACTGAAGCAGGCACACTCTGCAATTCCCCACTAGAATACAGAAGCAAAGTCGTATGAACTTCAATACACCATTTACTATACTGCACTATTAACACAAGGGAATTAAAAGCATAAAAATGATGACTGCTTTAGAACTTAAGAAATAAGAGGAGTAGGCCATTTGGCCCATCGAGTCTGTTCCACCACTTATGAGCTGGTCCTGGTCTCAGTTCCACACTGTTTCTCAAAACCCTTGACTCCCTTATTGATAACCAAATCTAACTCAGATTTAAATATATACAATAGCCAAGCCTGAAGTGAATTTCACATACTAATAATGCTCTGCGAGAAGACATTTCTCTTTCATCTCTACCATAAACTGCAGAACCCTTATTTTGAAACTGAGCTCCTTAGTTCCAGTTCCTCCACAAGAAGAAACATCCTCTCAGTGTCCACTCTGTCAAACCTCCTCCGAAGGTGAGGTAGACAAACAGGAGGCTGGAAGAAAACAGCAGGCCAGGCAGCATCTGGAGGCAAAAAGCAGTCAACGTTTCGGGTGTAAATTCAAGATTGAGTTAGATAGATTTTTACTTTACAAGGAAGGTCAAATATTATGGGACGAGCAGACCAGAAATTGAAATCTAATCTCAATAACAGTGTATATGGAACTATCATCGATTGTTGTGAAAACACATCCGATTCAGTAATGTCCTTTAGGAAGTCCAAAGTGCTGTTCTTACCCAGTCTGATCAGCATGTGGCTCCAGGTCCACAGCAATGTATTTGACCCTTAACTTCCCTCTGAACTGGCCTTGCAAGCCACTCAAAGAGTCATACAGCATGGAAATAGACCCTTCGGTCCAACTCATCCATACCGACCAGACATCTCAATCTGACCTAGTCCCATTTGCCAGCATTTTGTCCCTATCTCTGTAAGCCCTTCTTATTCATATTCCTATCCAAATGCCTTTTAAATGTTGTAATTGTACCAGCCTCCACCACTTCCTCTGGCAGATCGTTCCATACACGTACCACCCTCTTGCGTGGAAAAGTTCACTGAGGTCTTTTTTTAAATATTTCCCCTCTCACTTTAAACCTATGCCCCCTAGTTTTCAATTTAAGGACAGTTAGGGTTGGGCACATCGCTATGACAATCATGTCCTGTGGAAGAATAAAACTAAACAGCCTAATTTTAAGGTCGGTACATTCTAGCTACATTTTGCCAAATAGCTCTGCTGAAATACACTGGCCATTTCCCAATGTCTTTGTCTTATTTTGACATTACTTAATACAATTTCTAAGACAATAGATTTATTTTTTAACTGGAAATGACTGCAGCGAATGTGTAAAATATTACCCTGTCACTGCAAACGGCATCTGGATGATTGTAGAATTAATAGTTTCTATGTTGCCTAACATTTCCAAACACTGGCACTTTGGTCTCAATCCTCTCAGATAGATGCATTTTCTTGCCTTTGTGTGTGTTGTTCTTAATTTCCCTTGTACCAGAGATAGGCACAGGGTCTGAGCCTGAAATGTTGCTCTTGTCCAGATTCCAAGGGGTATTAACTAAACATTACATCCATTTATTCCAGCCACAGGTCTGCTGTTCACACAATAGGACATCTTTAACTAATGTGTTGATGATTTTGTTGATAATTCTGACATGATTTTCACTATAAACATGCCTTGTGGCTACACATGGGAATTCTAATCTAATATCCAGGCACGTGTGTCTCTCTTTGTGAAATTATAACACAGCAGTTAGTGAATGAAGATTGCAATTATATTAATATGTCAAGTAATTGAAAGGGTATGCACATGTGATTTGATATTCATGGAGCTGGGGGTAGACACACACACATAAATACAGATATATACAATCACACCCACATGCATACACTCACATACACACACCCACACGTACACGCACACAAGCACACTCCCATGCACAATCACACACTGTCACCCATATATACACATATTCACACACTCTTAAAGACACACATAAGAACAGACTGCACGCACATATAAGCACAAAACACATTTAAAGGTTGACACACACATTACACAGAGATACAGACAAATATAAATGCAGATACACACCTATTAAGCCTGAGGTATACACACAGACATATATATAAATCCACACATAAAGATATAAATGTATGCATAATAAGGCCAAGATGCCATTTGTATTCTAAGGAATTGCTTTCTCTGCACGCTAATTTTCTGCGTTCCTTCGGTGTGCTCAGATAGAATCATACAGTGGTTACCACACAGAGAAGGCCATTCAGTTTGTTTTAGCTGTGCCAACAAGTATGATTCACCTGATCTTACTCTAGCCATCTGGAGGAAAGGAGCTTCAAGAAGGTAATTCCCAAAATGTTGATGCTGCTTTCCTCCACATGCTGCCTGGCCTGCTGTGTTCTTCCAGCTTCCTGTTTGTCTACCTTGGATTCTAGCATTTGCAGTTTTGTTGTCTCCTCCTCAGAATCTGATTTGTTTAAAAAAATATATCATTTCGGTCTTATCAACCCCAACGAAAGAAAATAATGCAGAACTACAGGGAAAAGGCTAGAGTAAGATTAGGTGAATTACCCTTGTAGAAAGTTGGCACAGCTAAAACAAACTGAATGGCCTTCTCTGTGTGGTAACCACTGTATGATTCTATCTGAGCACACCCAAGGAACACAGAAAATTAGCATGCAGAGAAAGCAATTCCTTAGAATACAAATGGCATCTTGGCCTTATTATGCATACATTTATATGTATGAGTCTGTATCTTTATGTGTGGATTTATATATATGTCTGTGTGTATACATCAGGCTTAATAGTTGTGTATCTGCATTTATATTTGTCGCTATCTCTGTGCAATGTGCGTGTCAACCTTTAAATGTGTTTTGTGCTTATATGTGTGTGCATTCTGTTCTTATGTGTGTCTGTAAGAGTGTGTGAATATGTGTATATATGAGTGTTGGTGTGTGTATGTGAGTATATGCATGTGGGTGTGATTGTGCATGTATATATCTGTATTTATGTGTGTGTGTCTACCCCCAGCTCCATGAATATAAAATCACATGTGGACACCCTTTCAATTACTTGACATATTAATGTAATTGCAATCTTCACTCACTAATTGCTGTGTTATAATTTCACAAAGAGAGACACACATGCCTGGATATTAGATTAGAATTCCCATGTGTAGCCGTAAGGTATGTTTATAGTGAAAATCATGTCAGAATTATCAACAAAATCATCAACACATTAGTTAAGGATGTCCCACTGTGTGAACAGCAGACCTGTGGCTGGAATAAATGGATGTAATGTTTAGTTAATACCCCTCGAGATCTGGGCAAGGGCAACATTTTTAGGCTCAGACCTTGTGCCTACCTCTGGTACAAGGGAAATTAAGAACAACACACATAAAGGCAAGAAATATATCTATCTAAGAGCAACGTGCCAGTGTTTGGAAATGTTAGGCAACATAGGAACTATTAATTCTACAATCATCCAGATGCATTTACAGTGGCAGGCTTATATTTTACACACTCGCCACAGTCATTTCCAGTTAAAAAATAAATCTAATGTCTTAGAAATTGTATTAAGCAATGTCAAAATAAGACAAAGACATTGGGAAATGGCCAGTATATTTCAGCAGAGCTATTTGGCAAAATGAAGCTAGAATGTACAGGTTTTAAAATTAGGCCATTTATTTTTTATTCTTTCATGGGACTTGATCGTTACAGCCATGTGCCCAACCCTAACTGTCCTTAAAATGATAACTAGAGGGCATAAGTTTAAGGTGAGAGGGGAAATATTTAAAAAGGACCTCACGGTAACTTTTCCATGCAAGTGGGTGGTGTGTGTATGGAACGATCTGCCAGAGGAAGTGGTGGAGGCTGGTACAATTATAAAATTTAAAAGGCATTTGGATAGGAATATGAATAAGAAGGGTTTACAGGGATAGGGGCAAAATGCTGGCAAATGGGACTAGTTCAGATTGAGATGTCTGGTCAACTTGGTCGAGTTGGACCAAAAGGTCTATTTCCATTCTGTATGACCCTTTGAGTGGCTTGCAAGGCCAGTTCACAGGGCAGTTAGAAGTCAAATACATTGCTGTGGACCTGGAGCCACATGCTGATCAGACTGGGTAAGAACTACACTTTGGACTCTTGAAAGGACATTAGTGAATTGGATGGGTTTTCATAATAATTGATGATAATTCCATAGTCATTACTGAGAATAGGTTTCAATTTCTGGTCTGCTCCTCCCATAATATTTGACCTTCCTTGTATATTAAAAATTCATCTAACTCACCCTTGAAATTGCTCAGTTTTTCACATATATAGTGCTGTTTAAAAGCCTCAAATTCTCTCTTCCTATCGCTGTTCTTTCCTAGATATGAAGTACCACATTGTTCTGAAATTAATTATCATTCGATCTGTTCCCGTTGCCCTGACTGAATCTACAAATGAGAAATCAGAAAATTGGAGGGACTCCCAAATGTTGTGTCAGATCAGTAGAGGATATTGCACCTTTTATGCTCTGTAGCTGTGGTGTTCTCTGCTGCCTCTGGCCCTGAGGGAGGGGTATCTCATATTTGCCTTGGCTGCGTCCTGCGAGAGAATCACTCCTTCTGGGTCCTCCACATCCATCATGTTGCTGAAATGTTGTGAAGGCGGTGTCTCCACAAAAACAGAGCTGAACTACCTGACTGAATTATAGTTGTTTGTGGCAGTGGAACCCCACCTTCCCCCTCCACCATGCCTCACTCTGCTGGATATTATAAATACAATATGCACATAGTTATAATCACATGATACACTAACTCTATACACACATCTTAGCGAAATTTCACTATTTTTATACTCTATTCCCTTTGACAGAATGACCAACAGCATACTTGCCTTCCCTATTACCTGCTGAACTCAGATGCTAGCTTTTTGTTTTTGATTCATGCACAACGACCTCCAAAGTTTTCGGTGTTGTAGCTTTCAACAGTCATTCTCCATTTAAATAATATTCAGCTCCTCTATTTTTCCTGCCAAAGTGAATAACTTCACATTTTCCCATACTGTAGTCCATCTACCAAGTTTTTGTTCATTCTTTTAACCTGTCTATAGCCCTTCACTATGTGTATCAACCTCACTACTTGTCTTCCCAATTTTTACTTGTGTCATTGTGATAGTACATTCACTTCCCTCATCCAAGTCATTATCTTTGGCCTGTTAGTTGATAAATAAACATATTACTCCATTATATCTCTACAGACTTTCTACCCTTAATTTTATCCATGTACAATAAAACTTTATAAACTAGAATGGATACATTTAGTCATGTTATTGTCTCAGTGATGCTGCAAATCTGACTGACCTCTGATCTCTGTTCAAATCATCCTCCCTGTATGATAGGTCCTCCAGTTAGGGTTTGAATATTATTCATCTCTGTTTGTACCTCCATTTCCGTCTCAGATTTCTTTCTTGTCTCTAGTTAGGATAACCTAGCTATTTAAAATCTATTGACATCTGTACATCACTCTCCACCCTTTGCCCATACTAATGCAACCTGAACCATTGCCGCTGTGTACTGACCACTTGCTGAGAGAATCAGCATTTACAAATAATCCTTTTTAAGGGGATTTTTGACTCGGGTCCATTGATTAATTGGTTGGAGGATACTCTGTGCTTCTGGACATTCCAAGTGGCTGTTCTAGTTTCCGCTGTCCCGTCTGCCTTCACTGGGAGATTGAATAATGGTATTAGTGCCAGACTGCAGATTCCTCAGTGCCTAGCTCTGCCCTAGTGCCAGCTACTGACCCAAGCCACACAGTAGCAGCTTTGCAGACTGACCTTTCCTTTCCTTTCACCCCTTCACTGCCCTCCCTCCTCTTCTCCGTGTTTTGCATTTCCTCCCTTCACTCCACTTGCAGTGACCCTCCCCTCTCCTCTGTCAGTCCTTTCTCCTCTCTACCTCCTATGTTCCTTCATAATTTCTTTCACATCATTTTTCAAAACAGACTAGCTGATCACCATGTCTGCCATTCAATGGAGTGGGCATTACACCCATGATTATCACTGTCCATGCCTTCCCATGCTCCTGGCACCTATATATGCCTCCATGTGTTTCTATATATCTGTACCTTTGAACTCATTTGTGTCTACCTAAAATTCAGTTTCTGTTTACCTATCTATCTATCTATCTGTCTGTCTATCTATCCATCCATCTATCTATCTATCCATCCAGCTATTTGTTAAGTAATGCTTAGTATTTAGTGGCACCCGCTTTAACACTATTTCCTGGGTGATTTGCGAAGATGCGGGTGGATTTGCAAGGCTCCTAAATTCGGGGAATTGCCGCTCGGAATTTTCCGGTACAACCCTTCCCGCTCGTGGGAGTCAGGGGACCATTTGGACAAAAGCCCAGGTCCTGGGGCCAGGGGAAGGGCCCAAACATTTGCTGGCAGGATGTTAAAATACCGGAGGCGCTGATACTGAAACAGCGGATCGACAGACTTGAAGCACAAATGGTTATTTACAGGGGCCAGCGCTCACAGGAAGAAATGCATTCCGTCCGCAATAAACGGGCGAGACGCCGCAAGTGTTAAAAACCTCATTAACAACGTAATAATATAATTAAAGGAAATACAGCCTGAAGCCATTAGACAGAAAGGAACTACCACTTTCTCACTGCAAGCCTGAAACTTGCACAGACATTATAAATTTCAATAAGTCCACAGAATTAATCCGCCATTAACAAATCATTGTTTTTTTTTCTGTGAAATCTTCAGGGTGAAATATAACTGTGTGCAGTCATGTATTCTGCCCTACATTAGTCACAAGGCTACTTGTAAATAGCTACCTGCCGTGCCAACTTCATTAAACATGTAACAGTTTTGCTCCCTCTCCTGTATCCTGCGTATCTGTTTTCATTGTCTGTTGGAATCCCGCTTTAAAAAAAAATTCTCTGCACGTCATTCAATTAACTATGATTAGATGATCCAAAGTTGGGAATGTGAAACTTTAAGCAATTTTTGTTTTGAAAAAGAAGCAGTTTTATTCTTCTTAAACTGCAACTCCTGCCCACAAATAGCGCGGGTACCATCAGTCCAGGTGCAAAGAAAATGTCATCGCTTCAGAAATGGGCTGGATGTTCCAATGTTGCCTCGATGGCAGCAGTTGTCGCATTTGGGTTTAACTGACCTGCTTGGACACGTGGAACCCATCTCCTTGGCTGAGATGCGAGAGAAAGATAAGGAGATGACAATGAAGGTTTGGCTCTTTCTGTCCACTCCCACCACCGCCCCCCCCCCCCCCCCCCCCCCCCCCCCCCCCCCACCACCC